>NC_092774.1:35199448-35499448 GCF_047496795.1 Chiloscyllium punctatum | reverse complement strand
TTTATCTCCCAATCCCTTCGGGCAAGAGGTATCACTTACACTAATGCGTGGGAAGTGAGTAACCTTGATTGTGAACTTCCTCCAAAGGTCTGTTATCGAAGGGATAGAAAGATGCTAAGCTGGCGGGGCAGAGAGAAATGGACACCGAAGACTCTTCCCTCAAGTAAATTCATATGAACACATTGTTGTACAGCCTGCTTGGTGTTCAGAATTCGTCTTCACGCAGCAATCTTACAGAAAGTCAATTGCAAAGTGGGCATCGCTTTCATCGCTGCGACCGCGCAGCAGTTAACATCGGAGCCCCAAGTGTCCCAGATGAAGAGAATCCGAGTGAAACCTTCACTCACTGAGAGTCATCCCCACGGCCCTGAGCTGCGGGACTACAGGCAGTCCAACACGGAAGGGACGGTTAAAAATGAACCATCGTTGCTCCCTCAGCCTCTCTGTCCCAGAGACAGGCAGCAGGACGGCATAAACACGTGGCATCATTCTCCCGCCGACAGAGGCGGTCCAGCTTATCGTGTCCACGACGACTCTCTGCCATTTGTCTCTATCTGAGCTGATTCACAATCGGTGATATCTGTCCGAATACTAAGAGATTGTGCCTGAATGGTGATACAGTTTCTGACATGCTGATTGTCTTGTCATTCACGTCGGAACCGGCGTGGCGAATTATGGCAGGGAAGGCACGAAACCACAAGGTATGAGTTCAATTTTATCAGCTCATTGGCATCTCAGAGAGGTGCTTTTGCGATTCAGTTCATAGGAAACCGACGAAGAACAGGAAAAGACCACTCAGACCTCCAAAAGCACGTAACTTGAACGGTGTGAGTTTCGCGACTGTATCGGTACAGGGCACTGAAACACTCAGGATGTCGTTTGAAAGGCAAGATACTGAACAGAGTACCATCACAAAGGGAAGTCGCTCAAGGAGGAATTGAACAATAGCAGACGATGCTTTCGATCCATCAAACTCTGGGTTATGGGCCTCGCACGCTCCCGCTGCGCCACGATGCTCCAAAACCCCGCGGGGCTTTCCACAGGTCCCTTCAGCCTTTCGTCTGGCGCGTGGCATGCACGTTCGAGACTGATGTCAAAGATGTCCACTGCTGTCGTCTTATATGGTGTTGCGCAGACGTATGGAGGCTGTGTAAATATAAACTTTTTCTGACTTCCCACATTCTCTTGTGATTTCACTCTGAATAGACGCGATGCGGCCCACCTTCGCTCTGCTGGGTCGACACAGTAAGTACACGTGGGTCTCTATTCGTATCATTCTCTTGCCTTCTCCATGTAATTCTGCACATTGTTACTTTAAACATGATCACCGAATTCCCGTTTGCGCCTAATGAATCTGCCTCTTTGTCAGTGTCAGTTAGGGATACACTGACCCCAACCACTCCCTGTACGAAAGCATTCTTCCTAATGTCACTTTCGGTTCTTTTCCTCGTGACTTTTAAACTCTGCTGAATCGTTGCCGATCCTTTCAGGCGTGGGAACATTTTGACTACATTACTTTCTCTGTCTAGACTTCGCATGACTTGAAAAGCTTCAATCGGGCCAGATGTCAAACTTCTGAACTCCGAAGAGAGCTGTCCCAAATTTCCAATCGACCCTCATCGCTGACATCCCTCAAACACTGTACCACTCACGTCAACTTATTCAACGCTACCTCCAATCATTTCACTTTGCTGCTTTCTGTCCCATTGGTCCTCCAGGGAGCCCAACCTCGTTTTACGAAGGTGCTTTTTGAGAAAATTAAACAGGTATGTTCGCACAAGTCAAGCAGCTCGGGTTCGTCCAAGATTTGAACCCGGGATCTCTCGCACGTCTGCAGCGACAAAGACCCAAAGAGAGAATCATACCCCAAGACCAACGCGCCACACGGTTGGTGCGCCCCCGCACCCCCACCCGACCTCTTGAACCAGCTGAGTCTTGCTCAGAGTAAAGTCCAGTTGACATTGAACAGGCTGGGGCTGTTTTCTCTGGAACGTCGGAGGTCGAAGGGTGACTTTATGGAGGTTTACAAAATTATCAGGGGCATGGATAGGATAAATAGGCAAAGTCTTTTCCCTGGGATCGTGGAGTCAAGACCGAGAGGACATAGGTTTAGGGTGAGAGGGGAAAGATATAAAAGAGACCTAAGGGGCAACTTTTTCACGCAGAGGGTGGTGCGTGCATGGAAAGAGCTGCCAGAGAAAGTGGCGGAGACTGCTACAATTGCAACATTTAAGAGGCGTTTGGATGGATATATGAATAGGAAGGGTTTGGAGGTATATGGGCCGGGTGCTGGCAGGTGGGACTAAATTGTGGTGGGATATCTGGTCGGCGTGGACGGGTTGGACCGAAGGGTCTGTTTCCATGCTGTACATCTCTATGACTGTATGAACAGCTGCTTCTCATTCTGTCTCTCTGCTGCCGTTTGCCCGTCTCCAGGAACCGGGCCCTCTCTACTGACAGAAAATTAAACCATTTTCTTTCTAAACTATTCTCTGACACCGGAGTGACCAGTGACAAGCATTGCCCTCCTCAACATAGGGTACAGAGAACAGGAGAAGACCCCGCAGACCTCCACGATTGTGTCATCTCAACTGTGCATACTGGGTCTGTGTATCAATGTGAAATATTTACGTCGAAGGTTTTGGGGAAGCAGATGAGAAGGCGAGGTGCACAACAGTGCGCCGTTATACTGGAAAGCTGCTAAAGACGACATTGAGTGAATAGGGAAGATGGTTTCCCTTCTGGGTTATGCTCCCATCAGGCACCAGCAGAAATATCGCCGATAAGCAAATATTAACTCTGTCGAAATTGCCACATTCTGTTTTTACGAACCGTGATTTCACTCAGAAGCACAATTTACCTGCTACCTCCTGAATATCCTTCCAGGCTGGAACATATCTTGAATTGGTATGTTCCTTAGAATGTAGATTGATAAATGTATTTGCTGACAGTTCTGTTCTAGCCCTGTGAGCGAAATCTGGATCAGAAGGAATAAAAGGGACATTAACAACATCGATCTGAAATTGGACACGTGACAAGAAACAGAGCCATCATCAACAGTTGGCTTTTGAACTGGAGAAGGTTTCTCGTGAAATTAGCTTGAGGCTTGAGGTATGCAAGGTCAAGATAGTTTTGATAAAACACGGAAACGCTATCCTCATTAGCAGACAGTGAAAGGATTACAAGACACAAATTAAACATTTTCAACAAGTGATACAGGGGACTGGGAAGATAAGTATTATAAACTGTGAACAGCAAAGTTCTGGAGCACAACACTTACATTCAAAGACCGAAAACATCCAGGTCCTGATTAATCAGATGGGGTTGTGGTGCTTTTCTGCAAAACATCCATTTGCAAGAGAGTGACAAAACCCATCCCTGTCAGCCCAGGATAGAAAATCCGAAGGGATGAACCTTTGCTTATTTTCTGAAGATTCACAAAGCTGAGACTGGGTTTTGGTGATTGTTTCGTTTCCACTCCCAGGAGCCGCAGTGGTTGAGGCGGTGAGTTGGGAAAAGTAAAATGTGCCCGTGAGCAGCGTGTGGGGCTATTTCAGCTTCCCCTCATCTGACTGCGCTGTGAGTTGACTCAGATGTTCTCAGGGACATTTCCTGACTCGAGACAGTGAAAAGATTCTCATTCCCAAAAATCGGGAATTCAAACCATATGCCGGCTTCAGGACAATGAGAAAGATTCATTGGTGTGTGTGAAGAAGCTGTGAGCTGCATTTCAAACAGGTAACTGGAGTCAGAAGTGTCATCCATTTCGCCTCGCCCCTGTGCGTATCTAACGCCACCATGCTGCAGAGTTCTGACGTTAACACGGACATGCGCAGCAATGGGAACATTCACAATGTGAACAACCAAAGATAATCACCGTCACTGATTCCCTTCCACAGGCCCAACTTTCTGGAGCAGTATCTTTCACTGGCAAAGGAAACACCCTTGTCCTCAGGTGCCTGCTTCATTTCGATCACGATTTCAAGCACCTCGCTGTACGAGTCTCATTTCCAAACACTTTGCTCATAGCCTCAAAAGAAGCTCTGCGGGTATCTGCTTGTTCCACCCGAACAGGCAGTGGGTTGCAGATTCCCACCAGTCCCAATTTGAGTGAAATATTTTTCCCCCTCCACTGATTTGAATCTTAAAGAAGAAGCCGGGGAGCAAGCTCCCTTTCTTTTCGACGACATTTCTCATTTTGTACTCGGAAGGGTTCACACCTGCGTGGGGAAGCCGCAATGGATTTCAAGTCCATCGCATTAAGCACTCGGCCCACGAATACAGAACCACACTGACAGCTTTATTTCCCAGGTCTGTCTGCCTGTGGAGCCGAGAAAGAGTGAATCATCGCAGAGTTTGTTTGAATCCAATCACGTCACAGTGATTCGAAAGGGTTATATATCTGCCTACGGCTAATACAGTTGTTTCATCCCAAAAGATGAAATGAACTTTCAGTAAAAACCAAAACGAGAAATTGCAGGAGGAACTGAGAAGGTCAGGCAACGTCTGTGGAAAGAGAATCAGAGACAACATTTCAGAATTCTGGTTTCCCCGACAGGTACTGTCAAACCTACCGAGTTTCTCTTTCGGTCTCGTCTTCTCAGCATCCGCAGTCCCTTCCGTTCGACATTAATTCAATTCAGAACCCCCTTGTGAAGAAGATTTCCGTTTGGGGATCATTTTCTCGACCCCATCAAAAGCGCACTGTTTCGAAGCCAAGGAAGAGCAGCAAACACACCGACCCTGGGTGGGCTCGAACCACCAACCTTTCGGTTAACATCCGAACGCGCTGACCAATTGCGCCACAGAGACAGGCGGGTGGGTGGGCTTCGCCATCGCTTAGGGGAGGCTATTAGTGAATTCATAATTCAGCCTCCCCGCCGAGAATTACAATTGTCGTCTATCAGTTTTACTTTTCCATAATCAAGCCCGGGAGATCTCTTGTGGAGATACCGGGGACAGTCTGCAGACACATCCATGTCACGAGGAACTAGCTTTCTTACTCCGGGGCCGTCGCCCTTCCAGCCTTTCAGCGTTTTGCCTGTTCCCGAGTTCTCTCATTGGCTCGGAGGCGAGAAGGGGTTTGAATTCCTGATGTGCAGGAACGACAATTCTTTCAATGTCTCAGATCAGTTCATGTCTCGAGAACATCAGAGTCAACCTCCTGGCCTCTTCAACAAGGGGACGGTGTCTGGACTGTCTCTGCTCAATCGGACAGGTCATCTTTCATTCTCCTTTAAATCCACTTCCCAAAGAGTTTCTCAAGGTTCACAAAGCTGGAGACTGGGATTTCTGTTTTGCTTCATGAACATTTTTCCATATCCTAACTGACAATATTTTGCCAAAATCTCTTCCCAAGTGTACGCCACATTTCGTTTCCAGGGATGAGGAATTTCCATGTTGGCGAGACATGCCCAAGGTTGGGAATGTTCAATTTGGAGCAAAGAAAGTTAACTGGAGATTTCCTGGGGCTGTTGGTCATGATGGGAGAAGAAGCGGTGGGAATGGGCAGATTAATGATCAGAAGAACCAATTGGCACTGACCAGTGTCAGTTACCAGAGGACAGGGATTGAAGTTCTTGAATGAAATGCAGCACTTGTGCCTAATAAACACAGAGAATACTGCAGAAAGCCAACGGTTCGATCAGCATCTGTGGAAAGGTAAACAGAGCTGACGTATTGAGTCTCGGACGTTGTTTGTTCAGAACCCGAGTTTCCTGCACGGAAATAAATTTCCAGACATGAGAAAACGTGACATTATTGAGACGGGTTTTGTGAAGCTTGAGCGATAATGCAACCAACAGGAAGTCATTTAAAATCGCCAGCGAAGAAAGCATAGTCAGCAGGTACCCACCCTGGGCGGGGGAGCCCCAAAGGATGTCTACGCCAGCATCATAAGTGTTCGTCCACAATTACACGCCCGAAATTGTGGCCTAAACTTTCTCATGGAATTGTTCTAACCGGAAAGGTGAGCATAGGGCTTGTCCTTTCCGCACCATAGCCCCAACGTTTCCTGTTCCCCTGGATTTGATCAGGACAGAGGAGGCTGATGGGAGATCGAATTGAACGACACACATTGATGAGAGATAGAGCGGCTGGGAAGGATCCATTTCCGTGCGTAGAGAGATTAATAATCAGGGCCGAAAATAAGCCACTTCAAGAAATTTGGGGTTCATTCAGCAAAGCTAATGTAGAAGTATTCACAGAAAATTGTGATGAATGTCTCTCGAGTTAGTTTGATGAGAAGTGTTGGTGATGCTAAGACAATCGATAGGATGAACATAGATTGGTAAATGTATTTGGTAACAGTTCTGATTTAGCACAGTCGTCTTGTCTTATTGGTTCAACACTCCTCATCTCTATGTACAGGAATTGCTCCGCAACTTATGTAGCAATTCGATAACAAAATACATTCGTGTCACGAAGTAAGGCCTGAGTACCAGATCAAGTCACAATCCAGTGATTCCATGAGCTTTACATAAAACGTACCATAGCCAACGATTGCTCTGAGATAATCTGGGTGACGAAGTTTCCTAATTTCTTTCCTCGAAATGAATCACATCTTACTCATTTCAGTGTACGTTAATATGGACAGGTATTGATTCCCATAGCACTTGACCGTTGTATGCTATGATTGAGCCATTTACTGGCCTCGAGACATGAATAGAACCAATTTTCAAGTGAAACCGTTAAGCCACACCTTCAAACTTGTCTTCCATTCACTCTCAGATTTCCCTCATAACCGAGCAACGGGGACAGGAAGAAAACGAACGGGAGTAAAATTCATTTTGAATATGATTAGATTGTCAGTTGAAGAAAGAGCGAATGTTCCGCACAAAAAGCAAAGTTTCACGGGAACATTGTTCAATATGAGTGTCAAACTCACGACCTCAGAATAAAAATCTTTTGTTCTACTACTGAGGTATTCGAACATATACTCAGGGTGTGACCAGTTCTTTTGTCAAGGCAAAATAACTTCTTAAAATCCACGAAAATAAATACATTGATCAGCAGAAGTCTACAGCTCCAACGCTTTCTGCTCAAAAATCAGGAAAATCATTGAGATTCCACTTCCCTTTTGCTTCTTTCTCAACGCTGACATCCAGTTCTTCAGCTTCTCTTCTTGGATGCAAACTTGTTTGTCTGTTTTTTGTTGCCTTTATTTTGAAAGAAAATTCTCTTCAATATCAACAAAACTGACAGGCATACCTGACACACAAACAGCCACTCGCTACCACACATCCCCAATTCTCAATTTCAGATTTGCAAAGGTCAATAAAATAAAGGAAGTCGGCAGTTGAGTACGTTTAGAAAGTAGATGACTGACTTTTATGGGTGACTCCTTGGGCCTTTGCCAACGCTGGTCGCAGGTTTCGTGATCAGGACATAATCTCCCTCAGTTTCGCTGAGCCTGTGCTCGGTTCATTGGGAGATTAAGCCCGGGTTATAGTCGACCCCGATTTAAGTTGCATTGTTGTTTTTCACTGGCAGCAGAAGATTGGAGATTATAGGACCAGAACATTGCTGCTTTTCTATTTTTTCTTGTGTTGTTCCATCTGGGACTGAGGAAAGCGAATCATTATCAGGAAACCAAGAACATTACGCTTCTAAAGATTCAAATGCAGGAATTCAATCAGTTATCTGTTCTGTGACTTTGTTGTTTCGAATATTGGTATAAGATGCCTGGGTGTGTCTGTATTCGATATTTCCGGAACAACTAATAATTGGAGAATATTGTCTTGCAGATTGTATCCCCAATAACAGGCCGGAAATGTGCAATAAGGAAACAGTTAAGATTATAGAAACATCGGAATATGAGTAGGCCATTTAGCCCCTCAAACGTGTTCCAACGTTCAAAGAAATCATGGCTGATCAGAGGCCTAACTCCATTTGTCTGTCTTTGGCCCATGTCCCTTAATGCCTTTCCAGAACAAAAAAAAATCTGATTTAAAGTTGACAAATGATCCTGTACCCACGGCCGTTTATGTAGGATAATTCCAAACATCTGACAAACTCAATGTGTAGAAGTGCTTCTGAACATGTACCCTGAAAAGTCTGGCCCTAATTCTATAATTTTGCTCCATTTCGATTTACAACTATTTTGGTGAACAGCCGGACTTCCTGACTAACTGCACCAAAGAGTCTGAGATGTAAAAAAAAAGTAAGATCACGAATCCCGAGTGTTAGCGAATTCCAGCTTCGGACTACAATTACTGAAATAACAATTGTCCTCTATCAGTGTGACTTTATCAAAATAAAGGCTGGGACATTCATTGTAAACGGTCTGACCACAGACACTGCAGACACACCCATGTCACAGAAATCACCCCTGTGTGGGGATGCAAACAGAGTGGTATGGCAGCCTGTCTGCAATTTAGTTCGTTTCACTTGCATTGTCACTTTTGTCTCTCTTTAGAAACATGAACTGACTGAGCGGAATACAATCTTTCTCGGCCGTAATCATACGGTGGTTTTGCATCATTATCACTGCTTTAAGTGTTGGTTGAGCAATTCGGGAACGAGATTGAGAAGCCGATGGCTCTCACCGTGTTCAAACTTTACCAAATGTCTGCAGAAATCATTAGCCAACATCGGGAAAAAGTGCTTTTAAACATACCTGAGGAATTTCGGTTGGATAGGCCTTGAACTTAAGTGGAAGGAAGGGAAGCCCCGATGAAGGGCTGCCTGACCCTCTTGAAAAAACTGTCCTCAGAAATTCCAGCCGCAATACGACGTCATAGGACTTCTGCAGTGATGGCCAGCAGCTATTGTGACACAATAATGATGCTGGCCCCAGGAACATGAATATGTATTCGGCATGGGTCACGTGGTAAAAGCAATGACTGCAGATGCTGAAAACCAAATACTGGATTAGTGGTGCTGGAAGAGCACAGCAGTTCAGGCAGCATCCAACGAGCAGCGAAATCGACGTTTCGGGCAAAAGCCCTTCATCAGGAATAAAGGCAGTGAGCCTGAAGCGTGGAGAGATAAGCTAGAGGAGGGTGGGGGTGGGGAGAGAGTAGCATAGAGTACAATGGATGAGTGGGGGAGGAGATGAAGGTGATAGGTCAAGGTGGAGAGGGTGGAGTGGATAGGTGGAAAAGAAGATAGACAGGTCGGAGAAGTCCGGACAAGTCAAGGAGACTGTAACTGAGCTGGAAGTTTGAAACTAGGATGAGGTGGGGGAAGGGGAAATGGGGAAACTGTTGAAATCCACATTGATGCCCTGGGGTTGAAGTGTTCGAGGCAGAAGATGAGGCGTTCTTCCTCCAGGCGTCTGTTGGTGAGGGAGCGGCGGTGAAGGAGGCCCAGGACCTCCATGTCCTTGGGAGAGTGGGAGGGAGAGTTGAAATGTTGGGACACGGGGCGGTTTGGTTGATTGGTGCAGGTGTCTCGGAGATGTTCCCTAAAGCGCTCTGCTAGGAGGCGCCCAGTCTCCCCAATGTAGAGGAGACCACATCGGGAGCAACGGATACAATAAATGATATTGGTGGATGTGCAGGTGAAACTTTGATGGATGTGGAAGGCTCCTTTAAGGCCTTGGATAGAGGTGAGGGAGGAGGTGTGGGCACAGGCTTTACAGTTCCTGCGGTGGCAGGGGAAAGTGCCAGAATGGGAGGGGGGTGTGGACCTGACCAGGTAGTCACGGAGGGAACGGTCTTTGCGGAAGGAGGAAAGGGGTGGGGAGGGAAATATATCCCTGGTGGTGGGGTCTTTTTGGAGGTGGCGGAAATGTCCGTTGGATGATTTGGCTGATGCGAAGGTTTGTAGGGTGGAAGGTGAGCACCAGTTCCACCATAGGACACACCAGATGGCCTCCTTCTTTAGAGACCGCAATTTCCCTTCCCACGTGGTTAAAGATGCCCTCCAATGCATCTCGTCCACATCCCACACCTCCGCCCTCAGACCCCACCCCTCCAACCGTAACAAGGACAGAACGCCCCTGGTACGGGAGGCTCAGTGGGGCGCAATTTCTGCTCTTTCAAATGAAGAAGATTGCACACGATTTTCAACAATGATTCTATGGAAGGAGGAAAGCTTTCTTTTTGGTTCCTGTTTGAATATGAGTTTCAGCATCAGTGGGACTGATTGAGAGACCCTACTGTTGCAGAGCACAGAGTGTGGAGCCTGAAAAAGTGATAGGACTGGAAAGAGGAATTCACAGCGGGGAGGGGCTGTACACACGTTTGTGTGCAGCTGAAGCTTCGGCCATGGAGAAACCCGAGGAATCCCGCCACGTTGAGAAATCATGGAAGCGTGGCGACTGCGGGAAGGGCTTCCGTGTCCCATCTGTCCTGGAGGCTGATTAGTGCAATCACACTGGGGAGAGGGCGTTCTCCTGCCCCGAGGCGGGCGAAGGGCTTTACTTGCTCCTGTGTCCTGCTTGCCCACCAGCATATTCAGTATGGTGAGACGACGTTTTACTTCTCCGTGTGTGGGAAAGGGTTCACTTGGGTGGACAACTTCCTGACTCACCAGCGATTCCACACAGGAGAGAGGTTCTTCAGTTGCCATGAGTGCAGGAAGGCCTTCAGCAATTCCTCAGACCTGCTGAATCACCAACGAGCCCACACGGGGAAGAGGCCATTCAGCTGTCCCGAGTGTGGGAAGGCCTTCAGCGACTCCTCCAACCTGCTGAGGCACCAGTGCATCCACACGGGGGAGTGGCCCTTCAGCCGCCCAGAGTGTGGGAAGGTCTTCAGCGATTCCTCCAGGCTGCTGGCCCATCAGCAGTTCCACACTGGGGAGAAGCCCTACAGCTGCCCATAATGCAGGAAAGCTTACAGCAATTCTTCTGATCTGTTGTCCCACCGGCGGGTCCACACCAGGGAAAGGCCATTCAATTGCCCCGAGTGCGGGAAGGGATACACTCGTTTCTCCAAACTGCTGGCCCAACAATGGGTCCACACCGGGAGAGGCCGTTTGCCTGCCCCGCCTGCGGGTGGAGGTTCACATTGTCCTGCAACTTGTGGAGGCATCAGCGGGGGCACCAGCGCACCCAACAATCAGATTCCACCAGTGACGCTGCAGTGGGTCACCCCCAGGGCTGAACCTCCTGCCCATTCTGACTGAGAGTCAGTGGTCTTTTTTTATTTTGTGCTGGATTCAACCACCCCCCACCCACCCCACCCCCAGCCCACCCTATGGTGGCTCACGGATGGCACGGTGACTCAGTGGTTAGCACCACTACCTCACTGTGCTGACCTGGTTCACTTCTACCCTGCGATTGACAGTCTGTGTGTAGCTTGCACGATACACCCCCACGTCTGTATGGGTTACCTCTGAGTGCTCTGGTTTCCTCCCACAGTCTAAAGATGTGCAGTTTAGGATGGATTGGCCCATCTAAATTGTCCCATAGTGTTCAGGGATGTGTTGGTATGGTGCATTAGTCAGGGGTAAATGTAGAGGAATTGGGATATGGGAATGGGTCTGGCTGGGTTACTCTGCGGAGGGCCAGTGTGTACTTGTTGGGCCAAAGGACCTGTTTCCATGCTGTAGGGAATCTAATCTAATCGAAAAAAAAATCTTCGTAGCGATACAGTTTAAATATGCCGAGTTGGACAAAGTATCCCATCAAATTTGAGACAAACCCAGAGTTGAAGAAGTCGGAAGTCACACGACAACATGTTACAGTGCAACAGGTTTATTTGAAATCACAAGCGTTAGGAGCATTGCTCTTTCATGAGTGCTGCTCCTTCATCACTTCATCTGGTGCCGTATGACTTCTGACCTTATCCACCCCAATTCAACACCAGCACCTCTGCATCAGAGTTGACGAATGAGATTGGATTTTATTCGGCCTGATTTAGTGAGATGTTCATTTGGAAACTCTAAGTGTTGGACCGACAAAGAGACGTGAATCATAGAGTCCTACAGCAGGAGACAGGCCCTTCGTCCCAACATGGTCCACGCTGACCAAACTGTCCATCAATACTAAGCCCATTTCCCTGCACTTGGCCCATTTTCTTCCATACCTTTCCTATACACGTATTTGTCCAAAAGCCTTTTCAATGTTGTTACTGTATCCACCTCAACCACTTCTGCTGGCAGTTCCTTTCATATGTGTACCACCATCTGCGTTAAAAAGTTGCCCCTCACATTCCCTTTTATTCTTTCTCCTCTCACCTTAAACTGAAGCCCTCGAGCCCTCAATTCCCCAACCCCTGGGAGATTGAGTGCATTCACCCTCTCCATGTCTCTCATGATCTCTTCACTTCGATAAGGCCCCATCCCCCCTCAGTCTCTAATGCTCGAAACAAAAACGTCTTAGCTTGTCCAACCTCTCCCTTTTACTCAGACCCTTGAGTCCTGAGTATGTATTTTTGTACATGTCTTCAGCACTATTCCAAGTTTAATAACATTTTTGTCATAGCAAGGTGATCAAAATTGATGACAATACTCCAAATGCAGCCTCATCAAAATCCGGATTAACTGCAACATAACTTGCCAACGTCTCTCCTCAATGCCCTGACTGATGAAGGCCAGTGTGCTTAAAGCCTTCTTCACTGCCCTGTCTCCCTGTTTTGTTGGAAATATAGGACCTAATCCAAACTGGATAATCTGGCTGGGAGGACAGGAAACCACTTACTTTCTTGAGACAAGTCTCCCAGAGAGAACTTGCTGACTGACTGTCTGATCGACCAAGCCTCACAGTGCCCCACTGCCCTCAGTTATTTGGAGGGAGTCCACACATTTGCCTCAGGTGGTGCTTGAAACCTTTACCGTCTTTGGGATGGATCCCCATTCATTCCGTGCTATGGAGACATGCAGCCTGGAAACAGACCCTTCAGACCAACCAGTCTATGATCCCCAACTAAACTAGTGCCACCCATCTGCTCCTGGCCTGTATCCAGTTTGTCAATAGTTTTGTTCATTTGTACACCGTGAGACTTGGATAAATAAATTGCTGATTGTTGATTTTAATGTGTTGGGGATTTATTTTTATCACTAGAGCAGGCTACACTACTTATCATGCTAATTTTACAGATTATGGGGCGATGCGCTCCACTGGGTGTTTCGGTTTGAGATCTAGGGTAGTGGTGTCATCCTTTGCTTTATAAGAGTATTGACGTGATGTCCTGCTGAATGCAATGGAGTCAATATTAATCCCAGCCTCTGGCTGTGGTTGTGGGTGAATTGCCTTAATTTGGCTCCTGACTCAGAAACTGCACATAGCATCAACTGCTGAAACAATGATTTACACTTTATTGTATGTAGCAACCAAAAATAAAACCTCTCAAGTAACCAAGTTCAACCTCACCCTCAACGTGACTATCACCCAATCGATGGCAGAATTTTACTGAGTTTCCTCCGACACATCTGTCTCTGGAAGTGTCCAGGGATTCACTGCAGTGTTGTTCTTCCAAGTACTGCTGCTGCATCTTTCTGGAGTTAAATTCTGGTGGAGATTCCTCACTTTCAAATCTGTGGTGTGACAATTCTTCAGATTCTAATACCACCTCCCCACACTTCTGGAGATCTCAGGTCTTATCCTCGAGGTTTAGCGGTTTGTTTGAAATAGCCTGTCCTGCAGTAAACTCCATTATGTTAGGGTCTTCCTTTCACAGACAGACTTAATTGTCCTTTTTCATGAGGTTATTAAATACTTATCGCAGCTCGTTGTTTTGCGTCCTTCTTCCCCGGGATGGTTCACCAGCAGAAATTAGGTCATTTAGCCCATTGAGTCTGCTCCACTATTCAATCATGGCTGATAAGTTTCTTAACCCAAACTCCCCGTAATCCTTGATACTTTAGAATGATTGTATGGTGGAGCAGACTCAATGGGCTGAATGGCCTAATTTCTGCTTCTGAGGTCTTATGACGTAACAGTTTCTCAGTGGCCCTTTTGTTTCTTGGTCCAGAAAGAGTTATTGCTGACTCAGGCAGTTTGGAAAGTTCTGGAGTTTACAGGACCGCACCACATTTCTCTCTGCCTCCTCCTGGGATATTGGTAATTCCCAAGATCCCTTGGTATCCCTGAAAACAATCAATGTGTCTGGAAATCTCTGCTGCTGCTCTGGAACAGAAGGATTATGGGGAGAAAATTCAGAAATCTGATGTGCAAAGGAACTATGGAGTTCTACTCCAGGATTCTCTCAAGGTAAACTTGCAGGTGGAGTCACTAGTTGGGGAGGCAAATGCAATGATGACATTTATTTTGATTAGACTTGAATATAAAAGCAGGGATGTACGTCTGAGGCTCTGTAAGGCTCCGGTCAGGCCACAATTGGAGTACTGAATGCAGTTTTGCCGTAAATATTTCAGGAAGGATAGCCCTTGAACATGTTCAGAGAAGGTTCTTGAGAATGGCCCAGGAATGAAAGATCAAACATATGAAGAACATCCTATGATCTTATGATATGCTGATGTGTGGAGGGTTTGGGGATAGGGGTGGGGGGAGATGAAGAGAAAAAAAATAGGGTGAAGCTGGATAGAGACGAAGGAAATATAAGAATTGTATGATAAATGGCAGAACTCATAGCAGCACTAGCATACAGAAGGATTTGGGCATATAGATCCGTGGAAGTGGTAATGCAGGTGGGTACGGTGGTCAAGAGGAAACACAGCACGCTTCCTTAAGTGTAAGAGTTGGCGAGTTATGTTACAGCTATTTATTCTGGTCACATTCGGAATACTACGTGCAGTTCTGGTCGCCAAACTACCGGAAGGGTGTGGGTGATCTGGCAGAGGGTGCAGACAAGGTTCACCAGGACATTGCCAGGTCTGAAGGGCTCTTATTATGAGGAGATGTGGCATAAACCTGGATTGTTTCTCTGGAAAGACAGAGGCTGAGGGGAGACCTCAACAAAATGATGAGGCACAGATTGGCTGGACAGGGGTGGCAGGGTAGCTCAGTGGTTTGCATTGATGCCTCACAGTGCCAGAGACCCGAGTTCGATTTCAGTCTTAGGTGACTGTCTGTGTGCAGTTTGCACATTCTCCCTGCACCTCATGTCTGCATGGGCTTCCTCCTACATTCCAAAAATGTGTCGGTTAGGGTGGATGAGCCATGCTAAATTACCCATAGTGTCCACTGATAGGCAGGTTAAGTTGGATTGTCTGTGTGTAAATTGCCTCAGTGTTCAGAGATGTGTATGTCTGGTGCATTAGTCAGGGGTAAATATAGAGTAATGGGGTAGGGGAATGAGTCCCTGGAGGTTAATCTTTGGAGGGTCGCTGTTGACTTGTTTGGCTGAATCGTCTTTTTCCACCCTGGATGGATTCTATGATAGTCATAGGTTTGTTTTTCCCTCCAGGCTGGAAAGGTCACATAAAAGAGGGCACAGGTTCGAGACGAGAGGGGACTGTCTGGGGAGAGGTTGTGGTGGTGGGGATTCACACAGAGGGGTGGTGGGGGGGGGGGTTCCTGGAACGCCCTGTCAGTGCAGTTAGTGGAGGCAGGCTCCTTAACAACGTTTAAGGTATATCTTGATAGACACATGAACGGGAGGTGAACAGAAGAACAGAGACCATACCTGGGCAATAAAGAGCAGGTTCAGTGTATTAGATTCCCTACAGTATGGAAACAAGCTCTTCGGCCCGGCAAATCTTCACCAACCCTCGGAAGAGAAACCCAGCCAGACCCATTCCCCTATTCTATATATACCCCTGACTAATGCACCTAATACTATGGGCAATTTAGCATGACCAATTCATCTAATCTGCACATTTTTGGATTGTGGGAGGGACCCCACGTAAACACGGGGAGAATGCGCAAACTCCACAGAAATCGAACCTGGATCCCTGGTGCTGTGAGGCAGCAGTGCTCACCACTGAGCCACCGTGCCGCCCCACTACAGGTTCCCCCCACTATCTGAAAGTACAGCATTCCTATGAAACCTTTCCTAAGCTGGCATGGAGTAAAGCGAAGAAGCAATTACCATGAACAAATTTAGATTATGCCTTTCTGTGTAAAAGCGAAAATCCTCTTCGGATTTCTTTTGGTTTGTGAAAACAATTATTAATGTAGGTCTTTCGTAAAGGTCAAGTAGTGTAAAGTTAATTTTCGAAAGGTGGGGGATACCTTTATGCTGATGGAGGGGAGATGAGAGGCAATGAAGAGGGGTGTGTGGATGGAGGCTCAGGTGGAGAATAAACACTGACAGAGACCAATTGAGCTGCCCGGCCTGGCCCTGTGCTGGAGACTCAGTGGGACAGAGACAAATGTATCTATTTCAGGTATACCTGCAGTATGTTCCATCCAGGATTTTTCAAAAAATGTCCTTCATCTGCTTCAGCATATGGGGCAGATGAACGGTTTCTCCCCGGTGTGGACCAGGAGGTGATGCGACTGAGTGAATCCTTTCCCGCGCTGAGTGCAGGTGAACAGCCGCTGCCCAGTGTGCAAATGCTGATGAATGTCCAGTGCAGGCGGGGAAGGGAAACTGTCCTTACACTCCCTGCATTTCCACGGTTTCTCCATGGTGCAGGTGTCCTCGTTTACCAGGTTCAACGATCAGTTGAAAACTCGCTCACACTTACAGCATGTGTATGAAGTTACTGATGAACCCTCTGATAATTGGAACACTCTCATTCAGTCTGTAAAGCATGTTCCAGTCACTACTCTGGTATGTGAGACTCTGAGTTTCCAGTCACCCTGACGTTTCCAACCTTACTAAGCAGACATACCGCCTCATCCTTGTTTCAAGGCCATTAATATCCAAGTCCTGGTGAGTCACGTGACTGTCAGACTTTGATGTGATGTTTGGTCTGAGATTTCTACCTTCAAATTCTTCTCTTATAATATTCCTGTAAAAAGAGATTGCAAAGGTCATCGCTGTCAGTCCACAATAGAAAATCAGAACAAATTATTCTAGTTTTTGTGGAACATTCTTACCTGGATATCAAACCTGCAGCTCAGTGAGCAAACCTACATCCTAAACATTCATTCCTTTCTTCATACCCAAGATCTTTGTGCTGATCTATATGTAAATGTATACCAGCTGGGTAATGTGATGGATTGCATGCTCCATGAAGAGTTCACATGGACTCAAGTTGCTGAATGGACATCTATTTCGGTATTGACGTTCTTATTGAAGATATACAATATGCTGCAGTACAATATTATGAGCCCAGAAACAACTGCAAACCAGGCTTTTAGAGCCACAAACATTCCATCGAATATGTACCAGATACCCCAGACTTACCTATCTTATATTAAGGCACGGTTATCTTAGATTCCCAGAAGACTCGGATTTACGTGGGAATTTTTGTAAAAGAAGCCGTCGTTTTGGACTCCTTCCATGTCATACTGTCTCTATCACTGGAAATACATCCATACTGCACCAGGATTCATGGATCAATGACATGAGGCTTATGTTTACCCTCTTACAATTTCCTGGTGCATAAATGTTTCAACGAATGCCAATACTTTTCACCATTCAGAGTCAGAGACGTAAAGCACAGAAACAGACTCTTCAATCTAAATTGTCCAAGCCGACCAGATATCCAAAATTAATATTTTCCCATTTGCCAACACTTGGCACATATCCCTCTAAATCCTTCCTATTCATATACCCATCCAGATGCCTCCACCAGCCTCCACCACTTCCTCTGGCAGCTCATTCCATACAAGCACAACCCTCTGCATGAAAAGGTTGACTGCAAGATCCCTTTTAATTTTTTCCCCTCTCACCCTCAACCCATGCCCTCTAGTTCTGCACTCCCCCATCCCAGGGACAAGACCTTGTCACCCCATCCACGCCCCTCAAGCTTTTATAAACCTATTTTATTAAAAAAAATCACTCAGCCTGCGATGCTCCAGGGAAAACAGCCCTGTCCTATTCAGCCTCGCCCTGTGATTCAAAGCCTCTCCCTGTGGTTCAAACCCTCTTACCGTGGTGACATCCTTCTGAATCTCTTCTGAATCCTTTCAAGTTTCACAATATTCTTCCTATTGGAGGGAGACCAGAATTGCACACAATATTCCAGAAGAAGCCGACTGAAACCGACCTTTGCAGAGTCTGCTCCCTGTTTGGATTCATACTCTCTGTCTCCAGTTACTGCAAGTGAACAGTGCCTCCCCCCTCTCTCGCCCTCCCAGGATGAGGAATGGAAAGGGGGAAACATTGCTTTGCTCCCAGATTTTGCCCAGAACAGACAGTTTCCCGCTGAAGCTCGTTGGCTTACGTTTGCATTGTGATGCCCACAATGGTGTGTGTGTGTCTGTGTGTGTGTGTATGCGCGCGTGCAAACCTTAGGTAGCCAATTGGATTCGCGGAGGTTGGCAGTGACATTCCTGCATTTCCAGGCTGACTGTCTCCCATCGCTCACGTCACCCAGTCCAGGCAGTGCTGTTATTGGAGATTGACCAATGGGGAGCCCTGAAGGACCAGAATTTGCTGGGTCCTCTTGCCAATCAAAGCCCCTCTATTTTCTGAATGTACAAGTTGGACCATGAGCTTATGAAGCTACTGCCGTTCCTCTCTTTCTGAATGAAGATTGAGCTTCACCCCAGACTGCAACTTCCTTTCTCTGTCCAAACATCTGTGAGTACAGCACATTTTTTGTTGAAGTAAGGCATGTTTCCTGAACATCACAATTAAAGGGGTGTCTTCCCCCTGATATTCAAAGGGATGGTCAGTCAGAGAAGGGCAGGGTCATAACTTGTGTTGTGTGGCATGTGTGACAGCTGCAACAAGACGTCCCAACTCCTGTGCTCAATACTTGGATTGATGAATGGAAGCAGGCTGAAAGGCTTCTTCACCACCCTGTCAAAGTGTAACTCGACTTTCTTGGAACTATGAACGTGCACCCCTAGATTTCTTGGTTCGAAATACTGCAAATGAAACAAGTTCGGTGCTTGTCGGAAGAACATTATCATTTGGCACTTATCTATACTCTAATTCACTATCTTATTTAGATACATAATTTATGTCTCTCTAATCAGGATATGTTTGTTATTCTTTCCTGCCTTCAATATAGCACTGAATCTATTTTATACTCCAAGTGCAGCCTCACCAACATTCTGTATAACTGCAACATAAATTCCCAGCTTGTATACTCAACGCTCTCACCGGTGTGCCGAAATACTATTACCTATGATTCCACTTTCAGTGAACTGTAAACCTACTCTGAGATCCCTCTGTTCCACTACAGGTCCAATCATTCACCATGAAACTCCTACCTTGATTTGACTATGCAAACTGTGAGACCTCACGGTTATCTATATTAAACTCCATTTGCTATTAACCTTAAATCTATGCACTCTAGTTTTTGACTCCCCGCCACCACCCCGGGGAAAAGACCTTTCCTGTTTGTCGTTTTCCATGCCCCTTATAATTTTAAGAACATCTATAAAGTCACCTCTCAGCCTCCAAAGCTCCAGGGAAAATAACCCCAGTCTGTTCAGCCTTTTCATCGCGCTGAAACTCTCCAACCCTGGCAGCGTCCTTGTAAATCTTTTCTGAACACTTTCAAATTTCACAACATCCTTCGCCTATCAAACAGCCAGAATTGCATGCAGTATTCCTATAGTGATGTAACCTCTGAAGATGATTTTTAAAAATACTTACAATTTTATGGTATTGCTACAAGGAAATCAAATCCGTTGGGCATGACGTTCCCATAGCAATTTGTCTTGGCTGTCCTTCATTAATCGATGCTTTTCTTGTAAACAAAATCGTGACATGTGATTGTTGCAAGCATGTGCAACATTTTCTCACCGTCCCTCATGTCCCTTGGACCGAGTACTTGACTACGTGCTAGAAGGCAGCTGAGAGTCAACCCCACACTGTAGTAGATCTGGAATCACATGGTCGCTGTGCACACACAGGGTTGATGAATGGTAGATTTTCCTCCATAAAGGAATAATTTCACAACAATCAATCAATAATGGTTGGAGACACCGAACGATTCTGGCAGCGTCTATAAAGAGATTAGTATTAATGTTTCGTGTCCAGTGGCTCTTCAAAAGTGACTGGATTCAAAACACTAACTGTTTTCTCTCCACAGATGCTGCCAGACCTGCTGCGATGCCCCAGCAATGGTGCCTTTTGTTTCCGATCTCCAACATCTGCAGTTTATTGTTTTCATCAATAAAGGTTTCCTGGTGGCCAGTACTGAGACAAACTCTCACTTCCAGATCTTTTTATTAGTTGAACATAAAATCCACTGGCTGCCATGATGGGATTTGAATTTTTGTTCTCAGAAGACATAGATCTCTGGGTTACTCAACCATTATCACTATATAACCTTCACTTCAGTGGCAATTTTCTGCTGAATATTTTCCTTTATTCATTCATGGGATGTGGCACTTGATCTCCCAGAAAAAGCAAGTGCCATTTCAGAGGGCAGTTACGAGTAAATCACATTACCATGGATCAAGAGTGACACAATCGCCTAGCTGGGTAAGGACTAAAGATTTCCTTCCCTAACAAGATAGGTCCTTATATCAATTGCTAAGATCACCAAAGCAGCGATAAGCTTTATATTCCAGATATATTAATTGATTTCAAAGCTCACCGGAGACATAGCAGCATCAATTTGAAACTCCAGATTTGAAATCCAGTAACAATGCCAAAATGCCACCAACTCTGTCCAATCTCTAATTTTCCAACACTGACTGGCCTGTAGGTGCCAGTTGTATCCTTTTCCCCTTTATTACTTACTATTCAATTCACCGCATTGAATAAATTCTGCCGTTTATTAAGATCACGTTTGTTCTGGTAAAGATCAACTCCACTTTCCTGCCATTTCCCCATAATCCTCAATTCCCTCACTGGTTAAAAAAAAATCTGACAGCCTTGAATGTACTGAACGACCCAGGCTCAACAACACTCTGTCGTAACATGTTCCACAGATTTACTGCCTTCAGTAACAATTCCTATCTGTCTTCAACATGCAATCCCTCATTTGCAGGTTATTCCCTCTGGTGCTAGACTCACCCACAAAGCTAAACTTTTCCACATCAAGCCCGTCAAGTATCCTTAGAATCTTTTATGTGAAAATAAGGTTACCTCTAAATCTTCTAACTTCGATTAAGTACAGGCCCAACCTATTCACTTCTCTTCATATGATATTCTTTCCATCCCTGATATCATCCTGGTCAACCTTCTCTGGGCTGCCTCCAATGCCAGTATATCGTTCCTTAGGTAAAGGACCCTCCCAGTGTTCAGTTTTGACTTGACTGATGCCTGACATAGGTTCACTATAACCTCCCTACTTTTATACTCTATTTAAAGGCCAACCTCCCATTTGCCTTCCCGACTACTCACTGAATTTGGCTGAAGAGATGCATGGATATGGGCTTCCAAATCCCTCTATGCAACAGCTTTCTCCATTTGACATTCAACACTTTTCCTCCTGGCAAAGTGCACAACATCATTTCCCCACATTCTATTCCGTCTGCCAAAGGTTTGCTCATTTGCTTAACCTGTCTATATCCCTCTCCAGATATTTCACGTCATTCTTACCACCTGCCTTCCCATCAACCGTCTCTTCAGCAGTCTTGGCAATAGTGCATTCACTTTACTTATCCAAGGAATTCAAATAGATTTTGTAAATAATTTTGGCCCCGGCGCTGATCCCTGTGGCACACTACTCGTTATAATTTGCTATCCTGAACATGTCCCTTATCCCAATTGTATCATTGGTTAGCCAATCCTCTGTCCATGCCTCTTTGCTTATTATTTCATGAGATGTGACTATCATTGGCTCTGCCAACAACCCTTCCCAAACTGTCCTTGAATACGTGGTGCTGAGCTGCCTCTTAAATTGCTTCACAATTATGATTTGGTGTGCAATAATGTTCAGGAGCGAATTCCAGGCTTTTGATCAATAACAAAGAAGCAATGCGATATATTTCACAGTTGGCATGCTGTGTTCACACTTACCTGCTCTTGATGGTTGAGGTGATGGCTTGGAAGGTGCTTTTGAAGAGTCACCACTTTATCAAGCCAGACTGATAGATTGTGGACAGAGATTCTGTTGTTTGACTTTCCTCATCAATCTACATTCTTTCTAGCCACATTTTTAGTCTTAAACTGCCACAGAATGCCTCCTTTTATAGCTTGAGTCAACTATAATAATATGACAATTCTTGGGTTGATTGTTCACACCTGAGTGCAACATAAATACAGATCATTGTTTCCAGCTTTGGTGGAACAAAAAACAGCAAATTGGTGGATAATTACAGTTAATGCAAACAAAGCTAGTGATCGATAAAGATTAACCCAGTTCACTTCAATGGCGAAATTACATTTTGAAAACCAAGTACACTCAGACAACATGTCAACGTGGTTCACAGGAGGAGAAATGGGGCATTGCTTTTGGTCACCGCCACCATTGTCTGAAAGACAGGTTGAAAGGATTCTTAAAAGCTAGGCAAAGACGTGGAGTGGTATAACACTTCAGACACCGCAAAGTATAAGACCACTTTCTCGCGGAAGAAAACAACATTTCTTATTTCTAGATAAACGGGGAAACAAATGGGGAACACATCTGAATTGGGAGCTCTTTCTTATTCAGGATGTTCCTTCACCACAGTCTTTGTTTAGAGCATAAGTTCTTCGTCAGGAATGAACGTTGTTCCAAGGAGGCCGAGAGATAATTGGGAAGGAGATGGGAATGGAGGGGAGGTAGCTGTGAATGAAATAGGTCGATGGTGGTGGGGAGAGATCATGAGAGGTAAGACAGGAGGGTGGAGCGAATAGGTGGGAAGAAAGATGAAAAGGTAGGACAGCTCAAGAGGCCACTGCCGGGCTGGAAGGTGGGATCTGGGACAAGGCGCGTGGTGTGGGAGTGAGGGTGAGGGGAAATATGGAAGCTGGTGAAATCGACATTGATCCCATGTAGTTGGTGGGTTCCAAGGCGGAAGATGAAGTGTTCTTCCTACATGCGTCAGGTAGCTAGAGCTTGGAGGGGGATGCCGCCAAGTGCGTGCATGCCCTTGACGGATTGGGAGGGGTAGTTAAAGTATTCAGCCACAGGGCGGTGGGGTCGTTCAGTTTTGGAGTCCTAGAGCTGTTCCCTGAAATGTTCTGCAAGTTGACATCCAGTCTCCCCAATGTTGCAGAGCAATGGATATATAAATAAATCTTATACACAAATTGTGTAAATTTTAGCATGCCAGAGTTATTATCTTCAATTAAGTTAAAGAAAATTTTAATTAAATTGGGTGACTGCATGAAACGGTTTGTTGGTCACGCTCAACTCATCACCTTCAAATGAGACAATGCCATTGATTGCAGTGAACTGCTCTTTTTGCTATAAAATCACAAGTTATTGATTTATTTTCACAACTTACTGGTATTCACACCTGCACATTCAATGTCAAATTCTGACATCAGAAATGAAATTACACCATTCACTTTGACTTACAATATTCGAACTAACAAAATAATAACACACATTGAATACGACCTACAACTGCTAAATATAAACAAATCCTCTGGCTTTAATGTGAACCATAGCCCCTTACAATAGATATCATTTAAATAAGTTAATATGTTACAAGCCTTGAGCAAATACAACCTCCAGCCTTACACCCCGCTTCTTGGAGCTCGGACCTTCCTCCAGCTGCCACTACCACTCCTCTACTGAAGAAACTTTGGGAAGCAGATGCAAAGGCAAGATACAGAACAGAGCACCTTTGCCGAGGAAAGCAGCTTAAGGAGACATTGAGCAATAGCATCATATGGTGTTGACCCATCGACTTCTGGGTTATCTACCCAGCACACTCATGCTGTACTACTCTGCTTCGGTGTTCCCAGCAGCTGGATTGTGGATCAGTTTAAAGTAGGTCCTATATCTCTGATTACATCGGTACACAAGGCAGTGAAGAAATGTTTAGGCACATTAATCTTCATCAGTTAGGGAATTGCGATAGATGTTGGGAAGTTATATTGTAGTTATACAGGACGTTCATGAGGATGCACCTGGAATATTGTGATCAGTTTTGGTCACCTTGGTGTTCTGACTTCTGACTTCTTCAACTCTGGGTTTCTGTTGAACTTGATGGGATACTTTGTCCAACACAGTAGGTTGAAACAGTATCGCTCAGATGGATTCATTTGAAAAATTTGAGGAGGTGAGCGCCACAAGATTGAACTATTCAAAGTTACTTGGACTTTATTTTAAACTTACATCAGGACCCAGTGGTCAGAGACACATACAGCGTGGAAACAGACCCTTTGGTCCAACTTTTCCATGCTGACCTGAAATCCTAAAGTTATCTAGTCACATTTGATAGCTCCTGACCCATATCCTGTGGCAGCTCATTTCATATATGTACCACCCTCTGCATGAAGAAGTTGTCTATTTATATATTTCGCCTCTCACCCTAAACCTATGCCCTCTACTTCTGGACTCCCCCATCCCAGGGAAACTACCTTGTCTATTACCCTGTCCATGCCTCTCATGAATTTGTAACCTCTATTAGGTCACTCCTCTGCCTCCGATGCTCCAGTGAAAACAGCCCCAGCCTATTCAGCCTCTCCCTGTAGCTCAAACCCTCTAACCCCCAGCAACATTCCCGTAAATCGATTCTCATAGAAAAGTCAACGTTTCAGTCCTGAAGAATGGTTAATACCCAAAACGCTGACTACTCCATATCCTGGTGCTGCCTGGCTTGCTGTATTCTCCCAACCTCCTGCTTGCGTACTTCGGGTTGCAGCATGTAGTGGCTCAGCCTCACAGCGCCAGGGACCCAGGTTTGATTGCAGCCTTGGGTGGCTGTCTGTGAGGAGTTTGCACATTCTCCCAGTGTCTGCGTGGGTTTTCTCTGTGTGGTCCTGTCCAAAGATGTGCAGGTCATGTGGATTGGCCATGCTGAATTGCCCATAGAGTTAGGTGCATTTGTCAGAGAGAAATGGGTCTGGGTGCGTTACTCTTCGGAGGGTCGCTTCTTGACTTATCGGGACAAATGGCCTGTTTCCACACTGTAGCGAATCTCATCTGAAATTTTTTACTCTAACAAATGGCAGAGTAGATTTGAAGGGCCGAATTGCCTAACTTCTGCTCTGATGATCTTGCGGTCTTAGGTTTCTCTGGATCATTTCATTGCCAATGCGCAGTCCCGAGCTCAACGAGCAGCAGTGTCCTCTCAAAGCAAAGCTCATAGGATCGAAGAACTCCTACAGTGTGGAAACAGGTCCTTCAGCCCAACACATCTGCACTGATCCTCCGAAGAGTAACCCAGTCAGATCCATTTTCCTATCCTCCACAAATTGCACACAGACCCCCAAGGGTGGAATTCATCCTGAGTTCCTGGTGCCATGAGGCATCAGTGCTAAGCACTGAGTCACCGTGACGCCACTGAGCCACCGTGAGGTTGTGGTTGTGGGGTTGGTGGAGGCAATTGCAGTCCAGCAGAAAACAAAAACAGCTCACCTACTCTTCCACTGCACCCACTGTCAGAAGTGACAGGAGGTTTAGTCCATGGGGTGACCCAAGGCAGAACACCGGTGGGGTCTGATTGTTGGGAGCGTTGGTGCCCCCGCTGGTGCTTCCGCAAGTTGCAGGAGAACATGAATCACTTGCCACACACGTGCCAGCTGAAGGGCCTCTTCCCGCTGTGGACACACTGGTGCTTCAAGAGGGCAGAGGAGCGGGGAAAGCCCTTGCGCATTCGGGGCAGGAAAATGGCTTCTCTCCGGTGTGGATGGATTGGTGGTTAAGCAGGGCTGAGGAATTGCTGAAGGCGTTCCTTCACTTAGGGCAACTGAACGACCTCTCCCTCATGTGGACCCACCAGTGGGCCAGCAGGTCAGAGGAAAGAGCAAAGCCCTTCCTGCGCTCGGGGCAGAAGAACGGCCTCTCCTCGGTGTGGACCAACTGGTGTCTCAGCAGGTGGGAAGAAGTGCTGAAGGCCATCTCGCACTTGGGGCCGGAGAACAACCTTCCCCGGCTTGGGCCAACTGGTCCGTCAGCATTGCAGAGAAATCACTAAAGGCCTTCCCGCACTCAGGACAGCAGAAGGGCCTCTCCCCTCTGTGGACCCATTGGTGCTTCAGAACCCTTTCAAATTTCATACTATGTTTCTGATAGGAGGGAGAGCAGAATTGCACACAATATTCCAAAATTATTCCACAATATTCCAATGCCCTGTACAGCCACAACATAACTTCCCAACTCCAACAATCAGTCAGCGGATTGGGAAAGTTTTCAAAACCCACAAAACAAAATAGGAAAGGATGGAAGGACAAACCTAATTTTTGAGAGTCAGCTTGGAAGCATCAATGAGAAATTGGCGGACTGGATTTATTGGGTACCCTTTCTCCTTAAATACACTATATACGTCTTTCTCTTCTGCTCTTCGTAGTTTCTCTGTGCTGCAGTGTGTAGTGGCTCGTTGAAATAATGTCCTGCTGCAGCTTCGTTTGTGGGTGTTGGGATGATTGCTTCTGTGATTAAGTACTTGGTTTGTGTGTGTTATTTTTCTGTAGACGCTAGTTTGAAGTTCCCCATTGACTGTTCGCTCTACTGTGACATCTAGGAATGGCACTTTGTTGCTGTTCTCCTCCTCTTCAGACCAGGAGCCCCCCTCAGGACCATAGTCTCACCACTTGGAACACCAATATACAGACTAGTCAAAAACCCTCACTAAAGACTAAAACACCAAGTCGCAGATTCACACCACTCCAGTTACTCTATCCAAGAACTCTTGAACACCAAAGACACCAAGGTAGAAGAGGATGGAATAATGTTGTCCTTTGACATACAGCCATGTTAACATCCATTAACATCAACGTGGCCAAAGAAAACTGAAGACACTACTCGAAGAACCAAAGATACAAACACAGCACCAACTTTATCAGCAAAGATAACACTGTCAAGCTCGTGGAACTGTGCCTTACCATCCACTTCATATTCAGTAACAAGCCCTACAAACAAATCAACGAAACACCCATGAAACCACCAGTATCAGGATGCCTAGCAGAAGCAATATCGCAGAGACTTGAACAAACAGCCCTTCCAACGATCCAACCCAAACTTTGGGTCCGCTCCAGCGATAATACTTTTGTCATCATAAAATGAAACAAATTAGAGGAAACATACAACACCATCAACAATATCCTAACTGTCATAAAATTCACAAAAGAGGAGAAGAACAACAAAGTGCTATTTCCAGATGTCACAGTAGAGCGAACAGTCAATGGTAAATTCAAAACAGCGTATATAGGAAAACAACACACACGAACCAAGAACTGAACTACAGAAGCAAACATCCCTACACATACAAACAAATCTGCATCAGGATGCAATTTCAACGATCCATTACACACTGCAGCACCTAGGAACTCTGAAGATCAATAAACAACTGTATAGCGCATTTCAGAAGAATTAGCAGCCAACAGACACGCAAATGATTGCTTCCCTGACCGGGAATCGAGCCCGGGCAGCGGCGGTGAAAGCGCCGAATCCTAACCACTAGACCACCAGGGAGATATGCATGCACCGCCCTAGCTCTACTGAGAATTGCTTCTCTGCCCGGGAATCGAACCCGTGCCGCGATGGGAAGAAGACTTTCACCTGTACATCCACCAATGTATTATTTTGTATCCATTGCTCCCGATGCGATCTCTACAACTTTGGGGAGACTGGAGAGTCAAGTCACATCTCCGGGACACCGGCACCAATCAACCCCATCGTTCTATGCCCAACATTTCAAACCACCCCCCCTCCCGCTCTGCCAAGGACATACACGTCCTGGGCCTGCTTCAGCGCCACTCCCTCCCCACCCGACGCCTGGAGGAAGAACACCTCATCTTCCGCCTCAGAACACTTCAACCTCAGGGCATCAATGTGGACTTCGCCAGTTTCCTCATTTCCCCTCCACCCACCTTACTTCTGTTTTAAACTTCCAGCTCAACACTGACCTCATGACCTGTCCGACTTGCCAAGCTCCCTTCCCAGCTATCCGCTCCACTCTCCTCTCTGACCTGTCACCTCCATACCCACCAGCATTCACCTATTTTACTCTTTGCTACCTTCGCCCCAGCACACCCCCCGATCCCCAATTTATCTCTCCAACCTGGAGGCGTCCTGCCTCTACTCCTGATGAAGGGCCTTTGCCCGAAACTTCGATTTTCCTGCTCCTCGGAAGTTGTCTGACGTGTTGTGCTTTTCCAGCACCACTCTGATCTCAACTCTGGTTTCCAGCATCTTCAGTCCTCACTTTTGCCTACCCAATAAACCCAGAATGCCGATTTTTCATCAACAAATTGACACTAGCAGACACAACGTGTGCAGAAACCCTAGCCGTAATACCTTACATTAAATACATCTGTTAAATGATGTCCAGACAACTCAAACCCCTCAGCATCATGGTAGCCCACAAACCTACCAACACACTTGAACAGAGACTAATGAACCTGAAATACCCGATACAAACAACCAGAAAACGAATGTTATTTACAAAATACCATACAAGGAAATGTATACATGAAGTCTGCCGCACGGGTCTCTGTGGCAAGAAATGCTGGGATGAGATAAGGAAGATATTTTCAACCAAAAAGAATTGACACTGACTGGACAGCCATTTAAAATCACCCCTGTTAGCCTAGGATGGAAGACCCGAAGGGATGAACATTTTTCTTATTTCCTGATGATTTACAAAGTTGAGACTGGGTTTTGGTGTTTCTTACCTTTCCACTCCCAGGAGCCGCAGTGGTTGGGGCGGTGAGTTGGGGAAAGTGAAATGTGCCCGTGAGCAGCGTGTGGGTATCTTTCAGCTTCCCCTCCTCTGACAGCGCTGTGACGGGACTCTGATGTTCTCAGGGACACTTACTGACGCGAGACAGTGAAAGGATTCTCATTCCCGCAGATCGGGAATTCAAACCTTATGCCCGCTTCAGGACAATGAGAAAGATTATTTGGGATGTGTGAAGAAGCTGTGAGCTGCATTTCAAACAGGTAGGTGTAGTCAGATGCGTCATCCATTGCGGCCCCGGCACTCTGCGTACCTGACGCCGCCATGCTGCAGAGTTCTGACGTTAACACAGACATGCGCAGCAATGGGAACATTCACAATGTGAACAACCAGATAATCACCGTTACTGCTTCCCTTCCGTAGTACAACTTTGTGAAGCAGTATCTTTCACCGGCAAATAAAACACTTTTGTCCTCAGGTGCCTGCTTCATTTCGATCACCAGAGAGGGAGGGGGAGAAGATGTCACATCTCAAAAGCAAACCGAAAAGTTTTTGTTTGTTCCGTCAGTTGAGTTGGTTCTGCACTCAGATGAGACTGGATACTGATTTTAATGGATCAGAATTGAACACTACAATGGAACACATTACATTTCAAGAGTGTTGAAAGGGCAAATCAAACTGTAACCTTGAAGAGATATGTTTCCATTTCGAACCTTGGGGGGATCCAAATGAGACATTTTTACTGATCACTCCATTTCAGAGTGCTGCTCTTTCATCAGGTGGTCGTGGACAATAAGATCATGATCACAGAATTTATAGCCAAAGGAGTCCACGGTCATGGAGCTGTCCTTCACTAAACAATTTTAGATTAAATCTTTGTATTTTAGAATGGGCTTCTGTTCTTTGGTACTTTAATCCCAGAACTAGTTTTAAATTACCTTCAAGAATTTCATTTAAATGCATGGCTTTTCGAACAACAATGTCAGTCTGACTCGATATTGGGACACAGACAAGATTCACACCTGTTGTTAGAAAAGCTCTACATTTAAATGACTTTCTGAAATGGCTGATCTTTAACATCATGCTGATGACGTCCTTTTGTTCTTGGCCAATCTGGAGGAGTCCGTTCCTCGATTGATTCAAACAATCAATTTATTTGGCAGTGTTTTGGGCTGCAGGATCAACTTTACAAAATCGGAAGCCGTGCCGATGTGGGGGGAGAATTAGTGGAGGTGCTTGATCATATTTCAAGTAACAATATGCAGAAATACACAGAGAAGGTAAGTGAATGATGCGAATAGAGACACACGTTTACTTACTCTGTCGAACCAGCAGAGTGAAGGTGGGCCGCATGGCGTCCGACTGCGCTGTGACACATGCTGTGATTCAGAGCGAAATCACAGTTCGACCAACAGAATGTGGGAAGTGAGAACAAAGTTTATATTTACACAGCCTCCATACTCTGCGAAACAGCAAATTACACGACAGCAGTGGAGGTCTTTAACACCAATCTCGAACGTGTCTCCTTGAGCAGTTTCCTTTATGTAATGGTGCTGTACTCTATTCTGTATCTTGCCTTTGCACCTACTTTCTGAGTGTCTGAACGTCCTGTATCATACCGATACACTCGCGAACCTCACACGGTTCAAGTAACATGCTTTTTGGAGGTCTGGGTGGTCTTCTCCTGTTCTTGGTCGGTTTCCTATGAACTAATTCGCAAAACCACTTCTCTGAGATGCCAATGAGCTGATAAAGTTGAAACCCATGCCTTGCGGTTTCGTCCATTCCCTGCAGTAATTCGCCACCCTGGTTCAGACGTGAATGACAAGCATGTCCGAAACCGTATCACCACTCAGACATAGTCCCCCACGATGAGGACAGATATCACCGATTGTGAATAACCTCAGAGAGAGAGACAAGTGACAGAGAACTCTCACTTGTGTCAGTGACAGTGAACCTCAGAGAGAGAGACAAGTGACAGTGAACCGCCTCTGTCTGCGGGAGAATGATCCTAACCGTTTATGCCGTCCCAATGCCTGTCTATGGGACAGACAATCTGAGGGAGCAACAACGTTCATTTTTAACCGTCCCTTCCGTGTTGGACCGCCTGCAGTCCCGCAGCTCAGGGCCGTGGGGATGACTCTCAGTGAGTGAAGGTTTCACTCGGATTCTCGTCATCTGGGGCACTTGGGGCTCAGATGTTAACTGCTGCGCGGTCGCAGCAAATAAAGTGATGCCCACTTTGCAATAGACTTTCTGTAAGATTGCTGGGTGTGAGGAATTCTGAACAGCAGGCAGGCTGCACAACAATTTATTCATACGAATTTACCTGAGGGAAGAGTCTTCGGTGTCCATTTCTCTCTGATCCACCAGCACAACATTTTTCTATCTCTCCGATAACAGACCTTTGGAGCAAGTTCACAATCAAAGCTCACTTCCCACGCATTAGTTTAACTGATACCTCCCGCCCCAAGGGATTGAGGGAGCAGAAGAGCGAATGCACTCACCCCTCACCGCCCCCGCCCCCCAGAACAGCTTGCAAGTAGGAACAAATTGGTTTAATTATCCTCCAGTGGAGAGAGTCCAGTTCCTGGGGATGAGACAAACATCAGCGCCCCGGGGACAGAATGACAACAGATGTTCTGGAAACTCTTTGCTGCTTACAATTCTTGGAGCAATGTGGAATGTATTTCACACTGAGAAAGTTTCAGCTGGCTCAGCGTCTTTAGTGTACATTGCTCTCTGAGTTTATATTTGCACATCGACGATATGTCTGCACAACAGCACATGACACTACAGCAGTGAAGATCTTTTGACGTCATTCTCGAACATGCAAGACACACGCCAGATGAAAAGCTGAATACGTCTCAGGAAAATCTGCCGTGCAATGCAGGAGAATGGCAGAGCGGGAGCGCGCTGGGATCATAACCCAGAAGCGAAACCATTTTCTCCTATTCACTCAATGTCGTATTTAGCAGCTTTCCCGTCTAACGGCGCTCTGTTCTGTTCCTTGCCTTGTCATCTGCTTCCCAAAACTTCGGGTATCTGAGTTAAATATGTCACATCGATACACAAGTCAAATTTATACAGTTGCGCTGACACACTTGTGGAGCTCTGAGTTGTCTTCAACTGTTCTCTGTCAGTGTGTCCTGATCTCAAGTGTTAAACCTCTTCTCTCAGATGGCAATGAACCGTGAAGTTGAAACACATGACTTGCTGTTTTTGTCCATTTCCTGCAGTAAAGAAACCAACGCCCGTGTAACAAAAGACTTTCTGCAGGATTGCTGTGTCAAGACAAATTCTGAACACCAAACAGGCTGCACAAAAATGCACTCATATCAATTTACCTGAGGGAAGAGTCTCCGGTGTCCATTTCTCTCTGTCCCGACAGCGCAGAATCTTTCTGTCTCTCCGTTAACAGGACCTTTGGATCAAGTTCAAAGTTGCCCATTTCCAACACATGACTGTAACTGACTTCTCCTGATTCACGTAATCGTGAGAGAGAGAGCAGAAGAGTGAATGGGCTCTGACTTCTACCAGCACAGCTTGTAAGTAGAAAGGAAATGGTTCAATTATCCACCAGTGGAGAGAGCCCGGTCCCTGGGGACGGGACAAACAGCAGCGTCCGGGGAGCAGGGAGACATAAAGAGAAGCAGATGGTCTTGAAACTCTTTGCTGCTTGTAACTCTGGGAGCAATGTGCAATGTATTTCGTATTGAGCAACTCCCAGTTGCTTCAGGAGCTGGGCGCGCACATGGTATTTGGCTCGTTGGTCTCGGGGTATGATGCTAGCTTTGGGTTTTCTATCTTATACAGACGTGTGGGAGGTGCCGGGCTCCAATCCCAGGTGAACCTTAATTTCTTAAATTGACATGAGCAAAAATGCCGGGTCAGTTTTCTGAAAAAGCCGCTTCGTTAAATCAGATGGGACTGCCTGAATTAGGTATGGGACAGCGGTACCATTGCAGAGAACACGGCGAAGGGAAACACTTGTTCAAAGTGAGAACAAGTATTGCAGAGTTTTTGCCTGCGCAATTCGAATGAATCCTCCACCTGTATTACACTCAATCCTGAGGGTGTTACTTCAGGAAGCGGGGAAATGAAGTCATTGCAGACAGCACTGAATTGGTTGAAGTGAATAGTGCTGTGCATGAGGAATGTCAGTCATGAAGAGAGATTGGAAAGTTGGGGCAGTTCTCTTTGGTGAACAGAGGGCTGAAAGCTGGTCTGATTGAATTTTCCACGTCATGAGGGTTTTAGACAGAGGAAATAATGCAGTGAAAATGCTCCCAGGCCTGAAAGGATCGAGAACGATTTGGCAGAGATTTAAAGTCATCAGGAAAATAAGCAAAAGTGACATTAGGAAGACAGTTTACGCACAAGGAGTGGGGTCAGTAAGTTCCTGTATGACAGTGATGAAGAAGTAAATTCAATGGACACAAAAGGGAATTCGGTGGGCATGTTCAATGTTACATTGTGCAGATTTACAGGGAGAAAGTGACAGAATGAGACACTTCTTTACATATTGTGTTGAGCCAGCAGAGCTCAGGGGGGTACATAGCCTCAGTCTGCGCTGTCACACATTTCGTGATTCTGAGTGAAATCGGAATTGGACCAACAGAACGTGGGAAATTTGACAACGGGGACATTCTGCCCAACAGGATACTCCATCACAGCAATGAAGGTGTTTTGACATCATTCTCGAAGGTACATGATACAATGCAGATTCAAAACCGAGTATTCCTTTGAATCACTGAGTAATTTGTTTACAGTTATTCAGTTGAGGTGAGCGGAGGTGCGCATTGGGAGCCACCCCAGTTGATCGGTCGAAGCCGTTCTCTCCTGTGTGATAGTCCCATCAGCATTCCAATTTGATGTGCTTCCAGTTGGTAGATGCAGATTACTATCCCATACTGATACACGGGCCACGATGACCCAGCTGTGGTGACAAGCTTGTGAAGGGCTGAGTGCTGTTCTCCTGTTCGGCTGGTGAGCATTTCCCCAAACAATGGGCACGCCACCTCCCTGCCACAGTGTTCACAAATCAAACTGACAACAAAGCTTCACGTTTGTTCGAAAGTGTCCAGAAAGAAGATTTGCCTCAACAGATACGGGGAGTGAACGTGCTCCTTTCTTGATTTGAAATGTAAGAAGTCGACGTCAGTGATCCTGATGTGATTTGAACACATAATCCTCTGATCTGAAGTCGGACGCGCTACCCTTGCGCCACAAGGCTCACGAGTCGATCATAGCTTCTGTTCATGCTTCAGGGAAGTGATCGCACTGCAATGATTTTACGTTATGAGTAACAGTGGACATCAACAGTTCATGTCTGTTCTGTCTCTCCCCCCTCGCCTCCTGTCTGTCGAAACAATTTCCAACTCGACCTCAATAAATAGGTGAAAGAATTGCGGATGCTGTATATCAGAATAAAAAAAAACAGGAGTTGCCGGTGAACTTTCCACAGAACTGATAGTGATTGGGAAATCGTTGGTTTATATGCAGGAGATATTGTGGGAGGAAGGCGGATGCAGTAAATGATAGATCAGGACAGAGCCCAAAGCGAGGGAAGAACTGTTGGACAGGAAAGGGAGTTGATAACGATCTGTGTGGGAGGGTGAATGGAGACTGTTCGTGGCTAAGAATAGGTAGTTTGTAATGACAGACTACGTGATAACAAGGCTTGGTGTGTGTGGAAGGGACTAGGATACTATGGATTTCAGACACTGGAATTATTGAATTCGACATTGGGACCAGAGGAATGCCCAACCAGGGAGCCCAACCTCGTTTTACGAAGGTGTTTTTTGAGAAAATTAAACATTCACCAATACACAAGTCATGAAACACGGGCTCGTCCACGATTTGAACCTGGGATCTCTCTCACGTCTGCGTCGACGAAATCTCAAAGCAAGAACCATACTCCTCGACCAACGAGCTACACGGTTAACGCGCCGGCGTCCCTGCCCCCGCCCTACCTCTTGAACCAGCTGAGTCTTGCTCAGAGTAAAGTCCAGTTGACATTGAACAGGCTGGGGCTGATTTCTCTGGAACGTCGGAGGTTGAAGGGTGACTTTATGGAGGTTTACAAAATTATGAGGGGCATGGATAGAATAAATAGGCAAAGTCTTTTCCCTGGGGTCGGGGAGTCAAGAACTAGAGGGCATAGGTTTAAAGTGAGAGGGGAAAGAAATAAAAGAGACCTAAGGGGCAACTATTTCACGCCGAGGGTGGTGCGTGTATGGAATGAGCTGCCAGAGAAAGTGGCGGAGACTGGTACAATTTCAACATTTAAGAGGCGTTTGGATGGATATATAAATAGGAAGGGTTTGGAGGTATATGGACCGGGTGCTGGCAGGTGGGACTAGATTGGGGTGGGATATCTGGTCGGCATGGACGGGTTGGACCGAAGTGTCTGTTTCCATGCTGTACATCTCTATGACTGTATGAATAGCTGCTTCTCATTCTGTCTCTCTGCTGCCGTTTGCCCGTCCCCAGGAACCGGGCCCTCTCTACTGGCAGAAAATTAAACCGTTTTCTTTCTAAACTTTTCTCTGACACCGGAGTGACCAGTGACAAGTATTGACCTCCTCAACATAGGGTACAGAGAACAGGAGAAGACCCCGCAGACCTCCACGAGTGTGTCATCTCAACTCTGCATACTGGGCCTGTGTATCAATGTGAAATATTTACGTCGAAGTTTATTGGGAAGCAGATGAGAAGGCGAGGTGCACAACAGTGCGCCGTTATACGGGAAAGCTGCTAAACTCGACATTGAGTGAAGAGGGAAGATGGTTTCCCTTCTGGGTTATGCTCCCATCGCGCACCGGCAGACATCTTGCCGACAAGCAAATATTAACTCTGTCTAAACTGCCACATTCTGTTTTTACGAACCGTGATTTCACTCAGAAGCACAATTTGCCTGCTCCCTCCTGCATATCCGTCCAGGCTCGAACATACCTTGGATTGGTATGTTCCTTAGAACGTAGATTGGTAAATGTATTTGGTGACAGTTCTGTTCTAGCCCTGTGAGCGAAACCTGTATCTGAAGGAATAAAATGGACATTAACAACATCGATCTGAAATTGGACACGTGACAAGAAACAGAGCCATCATTAACAGTTGGCTTTTGAACTGGAGAAGGTGTCTCGTGAAATTAGCTTGAGGCTTGAGGTATGCAAGGTCAAGATAAATTAGGTAAAGCACGGAAACGCTATCCTCATTAGCAGACAGTGAAAGGATTACAAGATGCAAAATAAACATTTTCGACAAGTGATACAGGGGACTGGGAAGATAAGTATTATAAACTGTGAACAGCAAAGTTCTGGAGCACAACACTTACATTCAAAGACCGCAAGCATCCAGGTCCTGATTAATCAGATGGCGTTGTGGTGCTTTTCTGCAAAACATCCACTTGCACTGTCCTACAAAAGAGTGACAAAACCCATCCCTTTCAGCCCAGGATAGAAAATCCGAAGGGATGAACCTTTGCTTATTTTCTGAAGATTCACAAAGCTAAGACTGGGTTTTGGGGATTGATTCCTTTCCACTCCCAGGAGCCGCAGTGGTTGAGGCGGTGAGTTGTGGAAAGTAAAATGTGCCCGTGAGCTGCGTGTGGGGCTATTTCAGCTTCCCCTCATCTGACAGCGCTGTGAGTTGACTCCGATGTTCTCAGGGACATTTACTGACGCGAGACAGTGAAAGGATTCTCATTCCCGCAGATCGGGAATTCAAACCGTGTGCCGGCTTCAGGACAATGAGAAAGATTAATTCGGGTGTGTGAAGAAGCTTTGAGCTGCATTTCAAACAGGTATCTGGAGTCAGAATCGTCATCCATTGCGCCTGCTCCTGTGCGTATCTAACGCCACCATGCTGCAGAGTTCTGACGTTAACACGGACATGCGCGGCAATGGGAACATTCACTATGTGAACAACCGAAGATAATCACCGTCACTGATTCCCTTCCACAGGCCCAACTTTGTGAAGCAGTATTTTTCACTGGCAAAGGATACACCCTTGTCCTCAGGTGCCTGCTTCATTTCGATCACGCTTTCAAGCACCTCACTGTTCTAGTCTCATTTCCAAACACTTTGCTCATAGCCTCAAAGGAAGCTCTGCGGATATCTGCTAGTTCCACCCGAACAGGCAGTGGGTTGCAGATTCCCACCAGTCCCAATTTGAGTGAAATATTTTTCCCCCTCCACTGATTTGAATCTTAAAGAAGAAGCCGGGGAGCAAGCTCCCTTTCTTTTCGACGACATTTCTCATTTTGTACTCGGCAGGGTCCACACCTGCGTGGGGAAACCGCAATGGATTTCAAGTCTATCGCATTAACCACTCGGCCCACGAATACAGAACCACACTGACAGCTTCCTTTCCCAGGTCTGTCTGCCTGTGGAGATGAGAAAGAGTGAATCATCGTAGAGTTTGTTTGAATCCAAGCACGTCACAGTGATTCGAAAGGGTAATATATCTGCATACGGCGACTCTAGTTGTTTCATCCCAAAAGATGAAATGAACTTTCAGTAAAAAAGAAAACTAGAAATTGCAGGAGGAACTGAAAAGGTCAGGCAACGTCTGTAGAAAGAGAATCAGAGACAACATTGCAGAATTCTGGTTTCTCCGACAGGGACTGTCAAACCTGCCGCGTTTGTCTTTTGGTCTCGGCTTCTCAGCATACGCAGTCCCTTACGTTAGACATTAATTCAATTCAGAATCCCCTTTGTCGAGAAGATTTCCGTTTGGGGAACATTTTCCTGACCCCATTAAAAGTGCACAGCTTCAAAGCCAAGGAAGAGCAACGAACACACCCCACGCAGAGGTGGGCTTGAACTACTAACCTTTGAGTTAACAGACTAGCGTGCTGACCAATTGCGCCACGGAGACAGGCGACGGGTTGGGTTGCAACAACTCTTAGGGGAGGCTATTAGTGAATTCATAATTCAGCCTCCCCGCCGAGAAATACAATTGTCGTCTATCAGTTTTACTTTTCCATAATCAAGCCTGGGAGATCTATTGTGGAGATACTGGGGACAGTCTGCAGACACAACCATGTCACGAGGAACGAGCTTTCTTACTCTGGGGCCGTCGCCCTTCGCGCCTTTCAGTGTTTTGCCTGTTCCCGAGTTCTCTCATTGGCTCGCAGGGGAGAAGGGGTTTGAATTCCTGATGTGCAGGAACGACAATTCTTTCAATGTCTCAGATCAGTTCATGTCTCGAGAACGACAGAGTCAATCACCCGCCCTCTTCAACAAGGGGACGGTGTCTGGACTGTCTCTGCTCAATCGGACCGGTCATCTTTCATTCTCCTCTGAATCCGCTTCCCAAAGCGTTTCTAAAGGTTCACAAAGCTGGAGACTGGGATTTCTGCTTTGCTTCATGAACATTTTTCCATTTCCTCACTGACGATATTTTGCCAAAATCTCTTCCCAAGTGTACGCCATGCTTCGTTTCCAGGGATGAGGAATTTCTATTTTGGCAGACATTCCCAAAGTTGGGAAAGTTCGCTTTGGAGCAAAGAAAGTTCACTGGAGATTTCCTGGGGCTATTGGTAATGATGGGAGAAGAAGCGGTGGGAATGGGCAGATTAATGATCAGAAGAACCAATTGCCACTGACCAGAGTCAGTTACCAGAGGACAGGGATTGAATTTCTTGAATGAAAAGCAGCACTTGTGCCGAATAAACACAGAGAATACTGCAGAATGCGAACGGGTCGAGCAGCATCTGTGGAAAGGTAAACAGAGCTGACGTTGTGAGTCTGGGACGTTGTTTGTTCAGAACCCGAGTATCCTGCATGGCAATCAATTCCCAGACATGAGAAAACGGGTCTTTATTGAGACGGGTTTTGTGAAGTTTGAGCGATAATGCAACCAACAGGAAGTCATTTAAAATCGCCAGCGAAGAAAGCATAGCCAGCAGGTTACCACCCTGGGCGGGGAGACCCAAAGGATCTCTACGCCAACACCTTAAGTATTCGGCCACAACTACAATCGATAGGATGATCATAGATTGGTAAATGTATTTTGTAACAGTTCTGATTTCGCATAGTCTTCTTGTCTAATTGGTTCAACACTCCTCATCTCTATGTACAGGAATTGCTCCCCAACTTATGTAGCAATTCGGTAACAAAATACATTCGTGTCACGAAGTAAGGCCTGAGTACCAGATCAAATCACAATCCAATGGTTCCATGAGCTTTACATAAAACGTACCATAGCCAACGATTGCTCTGAGATAATCTGGGTGACGAAGTTTCCTAATTTCTTTCCTCGAAATGAATCACATTTTACTCATGTCAGTGTTCTTTAATATGGACTGGTATTAATTCCCATAGCACTTGACCGTTCCAATTCTGTGATTGAGCCATTTATTGGCCTCGAGACATGAATAGAACCTGTCAATTTTCAAGTGCCACCGTTAAGCCACACCGACAAACTTGTCTCCCATTCACTCTCAGCTTTCCCTCATAACCGAGCAACGGGGACAGGAAGAAAACGAACGGGAGTAAAACTCACTTTGAATATGGTTAGATTGCCAGTTGAAGAAAGAGCGAATGTTTCGCACAAAAAGCAAAGTTTCACGGGAACATTGTACAATATGAGTGTCAAACTCACGACCTCAGAATAAAAATCTTTTGTTCTACTACTGAGGTATTCGAACATATTGTCAGGGTGTGACCAGTTCTTTTATCAAGGCAAAATAACTTCTTAATACCCACGAAAATAAATACATTGATCAGCAGAAGTCTACAGCTCCAACGCTTTCTGCTCAAAAATCAGGAAAATCATTGAGATTCCACTTCCCTTTTGCTTCTTTCTCAACGCTGACATCCAGTTCTTCAGCTTCTCTTCTCGGATGTAAAGTTGTTTGTCTGTTTATTTTTGCCTTTTTTTGAAAGCAAATTCGCTTCAATATTAGCAAAACTGACAGGCAAACCTGACACACAAACAGCCACTCGCTACCACATATCCCCAATTCTCACTTTCAGATTTGCAAAGGTCAATAAAATAAAAGAAGTCGGCAGTTGAGCACTTTTAGAAAGTAGATGACTGACTTTTATGAGTGACTCGCTTGGGCCTTTGCCAACGCTGCTCGCAGGTTTCGTGATCAGGACATAATCTCCCTCAGTTTCGCTGAGCCTGTGCTCGGTTCATTGGGAGGTTAGGACCGGGTTGCAGTCGACCCCGACTTAAGTTGCATTGTTGCTTTTCACTGGCGGCAGAAGAATGGAGATTATAGGACCAGAACATTGCTGCTTTTCTATTTTTTCTTGTGTTGTTCCATCTGGGACTGAGGAAAGCGAATCATTAACGGGAAACGAAGAACATTATGTTTCTAAAGATTCAAATGCAGGAATTCAATCAGTTAACTGTTCTGTGACTGTGTTTGTCCGAATATTGGTATAAGATGCCTGGGTGTGTCTGTATTCGATATTTCCAGAACAACTAATAATTGGAGAGTATTGTCTTGCAGATTGTGTCCCCAATAACAGTCCGGACATGTGCAATAAGGAAACAGTTAAGATTATAGGAACATCGGAATATGAGTAGGCCATTTAGCCCCTCAAGCGTGTTCCAACGTTCAAAGAAATCATGCCTGATCAGAGGCCTAACTCCATTTATCTGACTTTGGCCCATGTCCCTTAATACCTTTCCTGAACAAGAAAAAAATCTGTTTCAGATTTAAAGTTGACAAATGATCCTGTACCCATTGCCGTTTATGTAGGATATTTCCAAACATCTGACAAACTCAATGTATAGAAGTGCTTCTGAACATGTATACTGAAAAGTCTGGCCCTAATTCTATAATTTTGTTCCATTTCGACTTACAACTATTTTGGTGAACAGCCGGACTTCCTGACTAAATGCACCAAAGAGTCTGAGATGTAAAAAAAAAGTAAGATCACGAATCCCGAGTGTTAGCGAATTCCAGCTTCAGACTACAATTACTGAAATAACAATTGTCCTCTATCAGTGCGACTTTACCAAAATAAAGGCTGGGACATTCATTGTAAACGGTCTGACCACAGACACTGCAGACACACCCATGTCACAGAAATCACCCCTGTCTGGGGATACAAACAGAGTGGTATGGCAGCCTGTCTGCAATTTCGTTCGTTTCACTTGCATTGTCACTTTTGTCTCGCTTTAGAAACACGAACTGACTGAGCGGAATACAATCTTTCTCGGCCGTAATCATACGGTGGTTTTGTATCATTATTACTGCTTTTAGTATTGGTCGAGTAATTCGGGAACGTGGTTTAGAAGCCGATGGCTCTCACCGTGTTCAAACTTTACCAAATGTCTGCAGAAATCATTAGACAACATCGGGAAAAAGTGCTTTTAAACATACCTGAGGAATTTCGGGGTTTGATAGGCCTTGAACTTAAGTGGAAGGAAGGGAAGCCCCGATGCAGGGCGGCCTGACCATCTTGAAAAAACTGTCGTCAGAAATTCCAGCCGCAATACGACCTCATAGGACATGCCCAGTGATGCTATGCAGCTATTGTGACACAATAATGATGCTGGCCCCCGGAACATGAATATGTACTCGGCATGAGTCACGTGGTACTGAATCCAAAAAATAGTTTTCAGAACATTTGCTTCTCATTCTGTCTCCCAGGACCCGGGCGGGTCTCCACTGGCGGATAATTACACCATTCTGTTTTTAAATTTGGCTCGAACACCCGAGTGGCCAGGGACAAGCATTACCCTCCTCAACAAAGGGAACAGAGAACAGAAGAACACCACCCTGAACTCCACAAGTGTGTAACCTCAACTTTCGACATTGGGCCAGTATATCATTGTGATGATATTTCGTTCAAATCCTCAAATATTTGTTGGGGAAGCGGGTGAGGAGGGAAAGCTGCAAAAGATGACACTGAGCAGATAGCTTCGATCCATTAAGGGCCGAGCACCCGCCCACTGCACCACTCTGCTCGGCCACGCGGCAGCCTTTCCAGACATGTTTTCAGCTTTTCATCTGGCGTTTGACATGCACGTTTGAGATGCATGTGAAAAGATCTTCACCACTGTCGTGAAATATACTGTTGCGAAGATGTATCGCTGTTGTGCAAATATTAACGTTGTCTAAATTCCAACATTCTGCTTTTCGAACTGTGATTTCGCTCAGAACTGGGGGCTGGGAAATTATGATGCGTTGAGGCATGATTTAGGATGTGTGGATTGGAAAAGTAGATTCCAAGGCAAGAAAGTAATTGATATGTGGAACTTGTTCAAGGAGCAACTATTGAGTGTCCTTGATAAGTACGTACCTATCAGGCAGGGAGGAAATGGTCGTGTGAGGGAGCCGTGGTTTAATAAGGAGTTGGAATCCCTTGTTAAATGGAAGAGGGCGGCCTTTGTAAAGATGAGGCGTGAAGGTTCAATAGGGGCGATTGAGAGTTATAAGGTAGCCCGGAAGGACCTGAAGATAGAGCTAAGAGCAGCAAGGAGTGGACATGAAAGGTCCTTAGTGGGTAGGATTAGGGAAAACCCTAAGGCTTTCTATAGGTATGTTAGGAATAAATGAATGACTAGGGAAGGAATAGGTCCAATCAAGGATAGTAATGGGAAGTTGCGTGTGGAGGCTGAAGAGATTGGGGAGGCGCTGAATGAATACTTTTCGTCAGTATTCACTCAGGAACAGGACATTGTTGTCGATATGAATACTGAAGCACGAATAAGTAGAATGGATGGCTTTGAGATATGTAGAGAAGAGGTGTTGGAAATTCTGGCAAGGGTGAAAATAGATAAGTCCCCTGGGCCTGATGGCATTTATCCTAGGATTCTCTGGGAAGCAAGGGAGGAGATTGCAGAGCCATTGGCCTTGATTTTTGTGTCCTCTTTGTCGACAGGAGTAGTGCCAGAGGACTGGAGGCTAGCAAACGTGGTTCCCTTGTTCAAGAAGGGGAGTAGGGATAATCCTAGTAACTATAGGCCAGTGAGTCTCACTTCTGTTGTGGGCAAAGTCTTAGAGAGAATTGTAAGGGATAGGATTTATGCACATCTGGATAGGAATAATGTGATCAAGGATAGTCAGCATGGTTTTGTGAAGGGCAGGTCGTGCCTCACAAACCTTATTGAATTCTTTGAGAAGGTGACTAAGGAGGTAGATGAGGGGAAAGCGGTAGATGTGGTATATATGGATTTTAGTAAGGCGTTTGATAAGGTCCCCCATGGTAGGCTACTGCAGAAAATACAGAGATATGGCATTGAGGGTGAGTTGGAGGTTTGGATTAGGAATTGGCTCTCTGGAAGAAGACAGAGGGTAGTAGTTGATGGCAAAGGTTCATCTTGGAGTGCCGTCACTAGCGGTGTTCCGCAAGGATCTGTTTTGGGACCATTGCTGTTTGTCATTTTTATAAATGACCTGGAGGAAGGGTTAGAAGGTTGGGTGAGCAAGTTTGCGGATGATACGAAAGTCGGAGGAGTTGTAGACAGTGAGGAAGGATATGGCAGGTTACAGCGGGATATAGAGAAGCTGAAGAGCTGGGCAGAAAGGTGGCAAATGGACTTCAATGTAGCTAAGTGTGAAGTGATTCACTTTGGTAAGAGTAATAAAAAGATGGATTACTGGGCTAATGGTAGACTACTTGGTAGTGTGGAAGAGCAGAGGGAAATTGTTGTCCATGTACACAGATCTCTGAAAGTTGCCACCCAGGTAAATAGTGCAGTGAAGAAGGCATATGGCGTACTGGCTTTTATTGGTAGAGGAATTGAGTTCCGGAGTCCTGAGGTCATGCTGCAGTTGTATAAGACTCTGGTGCGGCCGCATCTGGAATATTGTGTGCAGTTTTGGTCGCCATACTATAGGAAGGATGTGGAGGCACTGGAACGGGTGCAGAGGAAGTTTACCAGGATGTTGCCTGGTATGGTAAGAAGATCCTATGTGGAACGGCTGAGGCACTTGGGGTTGTTTTCATTGGAGAAAAGAAGGTTTAGGGGTGATTTGATAGAGGTGTACAAGATGATTAGGGGGTTAGATAATGTTGACACTGAGAACCTTTTTCCACGTATGGAGTCAGCTATTCCAAGGGGGCATAGCTTTAAATTAAGGGGGGGTAGATATAGGACTGATGTTAGGGGTAGGTTCTTCACTCAGCGAGTCGTAAGTTCATGGAATGCCCTGCCAGTAGCCGTAGTGGACTCTCCCTCTTTATGGGTATTTAAGCGGGCATTGGATAGGTATATGGAGGATAGTGGGTTAGTGTAGGTTAGGTGGGCTTTGATCGGCGCAACATCGAGGGCCGAAGGGCCTGTACTGCGCTGTATTCTTCTATATTCTATGTTCTATGACAAAAATCACCATGTTGAAACGTAAACACAGTGCCCACAGAAAGATTTAGCCATCCCAATGCCTCCCGATGCAGGGCTGCCTGACCCTCAGGGAGGTTTCTTTGATCAACTGTATCCAAGCATTCCAGCCACACGTCATTGGGCATGCACGATGATGGCCTACAGCTATTGTAACACAATAATGATGCAGGCCCCGGGAACATGAATATGAATTAGCCGTGGATCACGTGGTAGTAAATCATTCAAACGAATGTTATTCCATGTCCAGGGATTTATTTGAGGGATGAGGTAAATGGGCAAAAGTTACACTTGGGGTTCACTCTTCCTTCACTCCCATCACCCGCCCATAGCCCCATGGCATTTTGTCCTGCAACAGCCGAAATTGGAACCCCTGCCCGTTCCCCCCACCCTCCTCAGTATTCAAGGGCCCGAACATACCTTCGACGTGAAGCAACAGTTTACCTGCACATTCCACAGCCAAGACTACTGCATTCGCTCCTCACAATGTTGTCTCGTGAACATTGGAGAAACGAAGCAGAGACTGGGTGACTGCTTCGCAGAACATTTAGGTTCTGCCGCAAAAAGGCCCTGAGCTTCCAGTTGCCTGCTACTGCAGCACACCACCCAGTTCCCTGCCCAGCATCTCTGTCTCAGGCTTGTTGCAGTGTTCCAGCAGAACAATTTTGCACTTGGGACCCTACAGTCGTCCTCATTATTGAATTCAATAATTTTAGAGCCTGAACTTCCCCACATCTTAGCCCCCTACCACGCACACAAGCCCTTGTTATCACGTCGTCTGCCAGTACACACCACCTATTATTAGCCACTAACATTTTCCTTTAACAGCTATTCACCCTCCCAGACAGATCGCTATCAACTCCTTTATCTGTCCAACCAATTTTGTCTCACTAAGGGCTCTATCCCTATCTATCAAATACTCCGCCCGCCTTCCTCCCACCCTCCCATCTGCATAGTAACCGACATTTTCCTAATCATCACCAGCTCTGTGGAAGGGTCACCGGATTCTTCTTCACAGAAGCTGCCAGACCTGCTGAGCTTTTCCAGCAACTACTGTTTTTGTTTCTGAAATGCAGCATCCGCAGTTTTTATTCAGAAAGAGTTGCAAATTGGTTGGAGAGACAGAGTGAGAGAGTGAGTGAGACAGAACAGCCATGAACCGTTGGCCTCCGTTCTCAATCATAACGTAAAATCATTGCAGTACGATCACTTCCCTCAACCCCGCGTCGTGTGGGCTTGTGACGCAACGGGAGCGCGTTTACCTGCTGCGCGTTCAAATCGCATCAAGCTCAGTGGGGCGCAATTTCTGCTCCTTCAAATCAAGAAGATTCCACACAATTTTCAACTATGATTCTCTGGAAGGAGCAAAGCTTTCTTGTTGGTTCCTGTTTGAGCATGAGTTTCAGCATCAGTGGGACTGGTTGAGAGACCCTACTGTTGCAGAGCACAGAGTGTGGAGCCTGAAAAAGTGATACGGACTGGAAAGAGGAATTCACAGCGGGGAGGGGTTGTACACACGTGTGTGTGCAGCTGAAGCTTCGTCCATGGAGAAACCCGAGGAATCCCGCCCCGTTGAGAAACCATGGAATTGTGGCGACTGTGGGAAGGGCTTCCATGTCCCATCTGTCCTGGAGGCTGATCAGTGCAATCACACTGGGGAGAGGCCATTCTCCTGCCCCGAGCGGGCAAAGGGCTTTACTTGCTCCTGTGTCCTGCTAGCCCACCAGCATATACAGAATGGTGAGAGGACGTTTTACTGCTCCATGTGCGGGAAAGGGTTCACTTGGGTGGACAACCTCCAGACCCACCAGCGATTCTACACAGGAGAGAGGTTCTTCAGTTGCCACGAGTGCGGGAAGGCCTTCAGCAATTCCTTAGACCTGCTGAAGCACCAGCGAGTCCACACGGGGGAGAGGCCATTCAGCTGCCCAGAGTGCGGGAAGGCCTTCAGCGACTCCTCCAACCTGCTGAGGCACCAGTGGGTCCACACGGGAGAGAGGCCCTTCAGCCGCCCAGAGTGTGGGAAGGCATTCAGCGATTCCTCCAAGCTGCTGGCCCATCAGCAGTTCCACACGGGGGAGAAGCCCTACAGCTGCCCATAATGCGGGAAAGCTTTCAGCAATTCCTCTGACCTGTTGTCGCACCGGCGGGTCCACACCAGGGAAAGGCCATTCAACTGCCCCGAGTGCGGGAAGGGGTTCACTCTCTTCTCCAACCTGCTGGCCCACCAATGGGTCCAGACCGGGGAGAAGCCGTTTGCCTGCCCCGACTGCGGGCGGAGGTTCACATTGTCCTGCAATTTGTGGAGGCATCAGCGGGGGCACCAGTGCATCCAAGAATCAGATTCCACCAGTGACGCTGCAGTGGGTCACCCCCAGGGCTGAACCTCCTGCCCATTCTGACTGAGAGTCAGTGGGCTTTTTAAATTTTGTGCTGGATTCAACCACTCCCCACCCACCCCACCCCCAGCCCACCCTATGGTGGCTCAGGGATGGCACGGTGTCACAGTGGTTAGCACCACTACCTCACGATGCTAACCTGGTTCAATTCTACCATGTTATTGACAGTCTGCGTGTAGCTTGCACGATACACACCCACGTCTGTATGGATTACCTCCGAGTGCTCTGGTTTCCTCCCACAGTCTAAGGATGTGCAGTTTAGGATGGATTGGCCCATCCATACTGTCCCATAGTGTTCAGGGTTGTGTCGGTGTGGTGCATTAGTCAGGGATAAATGTAGAGGAATAGGGATAGGGGAATGGGTCATGCTGGGTTACTCTGCGGAGGGGTAGTGTGGACTTGTTGGGCCAAAGGACCTGTTTTCATGCTGTAGGGAATCTAATCTGATCGAAACAAAATTCCTCGTAGCGATACAGTTGAAATATGCCGAGTTGGACAAAGTATCCCATCAAGTTTGAGACAAACCCAGGATTGAAGAAGTCGTAAGTCACATGACACCATGTTACAGTGCAACAAGTTTATTTGAAATCACAAGCTTTAGGAGCGTTGCTCTTTCATGAGTGCTGCTCCTTCATCACTTCATCTGGTGCCGTATGACTTCTGACCTTATCCACCCCAATTCAACACCAGCACCTCTGTATCAGAGTTGACGAATGAGATTGCTTTTTATTCGGCCTGATTTAGTGAGATGTTCATTTGCAAACTCAAAACTGTCGGACCGACAAAGAGACGTGAATCATAGAGTCCTACAGCAGGAGACAGGCCCTTCGTCCCGACATGGTCCATTCTGACAAAACTGTCCATCAACAAGAAGCCCATTTCCCTGCACTTGGCCCATTTCCTTCCATACCTTTCCTATACACGTATTTGTCCAAAAGCCTTTTAAATGTTGTTAATGTACCCACCTCAACCACTTCCGCTGGCAGTTCATTCCATATGTGTACCACCATCTGCGTAAAAAAAGTTGCCCCTCACATTCCCTTTTATTCTTTCTCCTCTCACCTTAAACTGAAGCCCTCGAGCCCTCTATTCCCCAACCCCGGGAAGATTGAGTGCGTTCACCCTCTCCATGTCTCTCATGATCTCTTCACTTCGATAAGGCCCCGTCCCTCCTCAGTCTCTAATGCTCCAAATGAAAACGTCTTAGCTTGTCCAATCTCTCCCTTTTACTCAGACCCTTGAGTCCTGAGTATGTATCTTTGTATATGTCGTCAGCACTTTTCCAAGTTTAATAACATTTTTGTCATAGGAAGGTGATCAAAATTGATGACAATCCTCCAAATGCAGCCTCATCAATGTCCTGATTAACTGCAACATAACTTGCCAACTTCTATACTCAATGCCCTGACTGATGAAGGCCAGCATGCTTAAACCCTTTTTCACTGCCCTGTCTACCTGTTTTGTTGGAAATATAGGACCTAATCCAAAACTGGATAATCTGGCTGGGAGGACAGGAAACCACTTACTTTCTTGAGACAAGTCTCTCAGAGAGAACTTGCTGACTGACTGTCTGATCTACTGACCCTCACAGTGCCCCACTGCCCTCAGTTATCTGGATTGAGTCCACACATTTGCCTAAGGTGGTGCTTGAAACCTTTATCATCTTTGGGATGGATCCCCATTAATTCACTGCTATGGAGTCATGCAGTCTGGAAACAGACCCTTCAGGCCAACCAGTCCATGATCACCAACTAAACTAGTGCCACCCATCTGCTCCTGGCCTATGTCCAGTTTGTCAATAGTTTTGTTCATTTGTTCACCGTGAGACTTGGATAAATAAATTTTTGATTGTTGATTTTAACGTGTTGGGGATTTATTTTATCACTAGAGCAGGCTACACTACTTATCATGCTAATTTTACAGATTATAGGGCGATGCGCTCCTCTGGATGGTTTGGTTTGAGATCTAGAGTAGTGGTGTCAGTGTTTGCTTTATAAGAGTATTGACGTGATGTCCTGCTGAATGCAATGGAGTCAATATTAATCCCAGCCTCTGGCTGTGGTTGTGGGTGAATTCTGGTGGAGATTCCTCACTTTCAAATCTGTGGTGTGACAATTCTTCAGATTCTAATACCACCTCCCCACACTTCTGGATATCTCAGGTCTGTACCTTACCTTCTTATCCTCGAGGTTTAGCGGTTTGTTTGAAACAGCCTGTCCTGCAGTAAACTCCATTATGTTAGGGTCTTCCTTCCACAGACAGACTTAATTGTCCTTTTTCATTGAGGTTATTAAACACTGATCTCAGCTCGTTGTTTTGCGTCCTTCTTTCCAGGGATGGTTAACTAGCAGAAATTAGGCCATTTAGCCCATTGAGTCTGTTCCACTATTCAATCAGAATTGATAAGTTTCTAAACCCAAACTCCCCATAACCCTTGATACTTTAGAATGATTGTATGGTGGAGCAGACTCAATGGGCTGAATGGTCGAATTGCTGCTTCTGAGGTCTTATGATGTAACAGTTTCCCAGTGGCCCTTTTGTTTCTTGGTCCAGAAAGAGTTATTGCTGACTCAGGCAGTTTGGGAAGTTCTGGTGTTTACAGGACCACACCACATTTCTCTCTGCCTCCTCCTGGGATATTGGTAATTCCCAAGATCCCTTGGTATCCCTGAAAACAATCAATGTGTCTGGAAATCTCTGCTGCTGCTCTGGAAGAGAAGGATTATGGGGAGAAAATTCAGAAATCTGATGTGCAAAGGAACTATGGAGTTCTACTCCAGGATTCTCTCAATGTAAACTTGAAGGTAGTGTCACTAGTTGGGGAGGCAAATGCAATGATGACATTTATTTTTATTAGACTTGAATATAAAAGCAGGGATGTACTTCTGAGGCTCTGTAAGGCTCCAGTCAGGCTACAATTGGAGTACTGAATTTAGTTTTGGCGTAAATATCTCAGGAAGGATAGCCCTGGAACATGTTCAGAGAAGGTTCTTGAGAATGGCCCAGGAATGAAAGATCAAACATATAAAGAACATCCTATGGTCTTATGATATGCTGATGTGTGGAGGGTTGGGGGATAGGGGGTGGGGGGAGATGAAGAGAAAGACAATTAAGGTGAAGCTGGATAGAGACGAAGGAAATATAAGAATTGTATGATAAATGGCAGAACACATAGCAGCACTAGCATACAGAAGGATTTGGGCATATACATCCGTGGAAGTGGTAATGCAGGTGGGTACGGTGGTCAAGAAGAAACACAGCACGCTTCCTTAAGTGTAAGAGTTGGCGAGTTATGTTACAGCTATTTATTCTGGCCACATTCGGAATACTACGTGCAGTTCTGGTCGCCAAACTACCGGAAGGATGTGGGTGCTCTGGCAGAGGGTACAGACAAGGTTCACCAGGACATTGCCAGGTCTGAAGGGCTCTTATTATGAGGAGATGTGGCATAAACCTGGATTGTTTCTCTGGAAAGACAAAGGCTGAGGGGAGACCTCAACAAAATGATGAGAGACAGATTGGCTGGACAGGGGTGGCAGGGTAGCTCAGTGGTTTGCATTGATGCCTCACAGTGCCAGAGACCCGAGTTCGATTTCAGTCTTAGGTGACTGTCTGTGTGCAGATTGCACATTCTCCCTACACCTCATGACTGGATGGGCTTCCTCCTACATTCCAAAAATGTGTTGGTTGGGATGGATTAGCCATGCTAAATTACCCATAGTGTCCACTAATAGGCAGGTTAAGTTGTATTGTCTGTGTGTAAATTGCCTCAGTGTTCAGGGATGTGTATGTCAGGTGCAATAGTCAGGGGTAAATATAGAGTCATGGGGTAGAGGAATGAGTCCCTGTAGGTTAATCTTTGGAGGGTCGTTGTTGACGTCTTGGGCTGAATCGTCTGTTTCCACCCTGGAGGGACTCTATGATAGTCAGAGGTTTTTTTTTCCTTCCAGGGTGGAAAGGTCACATTAAAGAGGGCACAGGTTCGAGACGAGAGGGGACTGTCTGGGGAGAGGTGGTGGGGGTGGGGAATCACACAGAGGGGTGGTGGGGGTTCCTGGAATGCACTGTCAGTGCAGGTAGTGGAGGCAGGGACCTTAACAACGTTTAAGGTATATCTTGATAGACACATGAACGGGAGGTGAACAAAGGAACAGAAACCACACCTGGGCAATAAACAGCAGGTTCAGTGTATTAGATTCCCTACAGTATGGAAACAAGCTCTTCGGCCCAGCAAATCTACACCAACACTTGGAAGAGTAACTCAGCCAGACCCATTCCCCTATTCTAGATTTACCCCTGACTAATCCACCTAATACTATGGGCAATTTAGCATGACCAATTCACCTGAGCTGCACATCTTTGGATTGTGGGAGGGACCCTACGTAAACACGGGGAGAATGCGCAAATTCCACAGAAATCGTACCTGGACCCCTGGATCTGTGAGGCAGCAGTGCTCACCACTGAGCCACCGTGCCCCCCACTCCAGGTTCCCCCCACTATCTGAAAGTAGAGCATTCCTATGAAACCTTTCGTAAGCTGACATGGAGTAAAGCGAAGAAGCAATTACCATGAACAAATTTAGATTATGCCTTTCTTTGTAACAGCGAAAATCCTCTTCGGATTTCTTTTGGTTTGTGAAAACAATTATTAATGTAGGTCTTTCGTAAAGGTCAAGTAGTGTAAAGGTAATTTTCGAAAAGTGGGGGATACCTTTATGCTGATGGAGGGGAGATGAGAGGCAATGAAGAGGGGTGGGTGGGTGGAGGCTCAGGTGGAGAATAAACACTGACAGAGACCAATTGAGCTGCCCGGTCTGGCCCTGTGCTGGAGACTCAATGGAACAGAGACAAATGTATCTATTTCAGGTATATCTGCAGTATGGTCCATCCAAGATTTTTCAAAAAATGTCCTTCATCTGCTTCAGCATATGGGGCAGATGAACGGTTTCTCCCCGGTGTTGACCAGGAGATGATGTGACTGAGTGAATCCTTTCCCGCGCTGAGTGCAGGTGAACGGCCAGTGTGCAAATGTTGATGAATGTCCAGTGCAGGCGGGGAAGGGAAACCGTCCTTACACTCCCTGTATTTCCACGGTTTCTCCATGGTGCAGGTGTCCTCGTTTTTCTCTAGGTTCAACGATCAGTTGAAAACTCGCTCACACTTACAGCATGTGTATGATGTTACTGATGAATCCTCTGATAATTGGAACACTCTCATTCAGTCTGTAAAGCATGTTCCAGTCACTACTCTGGTGTGTGGGTATGTGAGACTCTGAGTTTCCAGTCACCCTGACGTTTCCAACCTTACTAAGCAGACATACCGCCTCATCCTTGTTTCAAGGCCATTAATATCCAAGTCCTGGTGAGTCAAGTGACTGTCAGACTTTGATGTGATGTTTGGTCTGAGATTTCTACCTTCAAATTCGTCTCTTATAATATTCCTGTGAAAAGAGATTGCAAAGGTCATCGCTGTCAGTCCACAATAGATAATCAGAACAAATAATTCTAGTTTCTGTGGAACATTCTTACCTGGATATCAAACCTACAGCTCAGCGAGCAGACCTACACCCTAAACATTCATTCCTTTCTTCATACCCAAGATCTTTGTGCTGATCTATATGTAAATGTATACCAGCTGGGTCATGTGGTGGATTGCATGCTCCATGAATTGTTCACATGGACTCAAGTTGCTGAATGGACATATATTTCGGTATTGACGTTCTTATTGAAGATATACAATATGCTGCAGTACAATATTATGAGCACAGAAACAACTGCAAACCAGGCTTTTAGAGCCACAAACATTCCATCGAATATGTACCAGATACCCCAGACTTATCTATCTTATATTAAGGCACGGTTATCTTAGATTCCCAGAAGACTCGGATTGACGTGGGAAATTTTGTAAAAGAAGCCGTCGTTTTGGACTCCTTCCATGTCATACTGACTCTATTACTGGAAATACATCCATACTGCACCAGGATTCATGGATCAACGGAATGAGGCTTATGTTTACCCTCTTGCAAATTCCTGTTGCATAAATGTTTCAACGAATGCCAATACTTTTCACCATTCAGAGTCAGAGACGTAAAGCACAGAAACAGACTCTTCAATTTAAATTGTCCAAGCCGACCAGATATCCAAAATTAATCTTATCCCATTTGCCAGCACTTGGCACATATCCGTCTAAATCCTTCCTATTCATATACCCATCCAGATGCCTCCACCAGCCTCCACCACTTCCTCTGGCAGCTCATTCCATGCATGCACAACCCTCTGCATGAAAAGGTTGACTGCAAGGTCCCTTTTAATTTTTCCCCTCTCACCCTCAACCTGTGCACTCTAGTTCTGCACTCCCCCTATCCCAGGGACAAGACCTTGTCTATTCACCCCATCCACGCCCCTCAAGCTTTTAAAAACCTCTTTTTAAAAAAAATCACTCAGCCTGCGATGCTCCAGGGAAAACAGCCCTGTCCTATTCAGCCTCGCCCTGTGATTCAAAGCCTCTCCCTGTGGTTCAAACCCTCTTACCCTGGTGACATCCTTATGAAACTTTTCTGAATCCTTTCAAGTTTCACAATATTCTTCCTATTGGAGGGAGACCAGAATTGCACACAATATTCCAGAAGAAGCCGACTGAAACCGACCTTTGCAGAGTCTGCTCCCTGTTTGGATTCATACTCTCTGCCTCCAGTTGCTGCAAGTGAACAGTGCCTCCCCCCTCTCTCGCCCTCCCAGGATGAGGAATGGAAAGGGGGAAATATTGTTTTGCTCTAAGATTTTGCCCAGAATGCACACTATCCCTCTGAAGCTCGTTGGCTAACGTTTGCATTGTGATGCCCACAATGGTGTGTGTGTGTGTGTGTGTGTGTGTGTGTGTGTGTGTGTGTGTGTGTGTGTGTGTTTGTGTGTGTGTGCGTGTGTGTTTGTGTGTGTATGCGCGCGCGCAAACCTTACGTAGCCAATTGGATTCGCGGTGGTTGGCAGTGACATTCCTGCATTTCGAGGCTGACTGTCTCCCATCGCTCACGTCACCCAGTCCAGACAGTGCTGTGATTGGAGATTGACCAATGGGGAGCCCTGAAGGACCAGAATTAACTGGGTCCTCTTGCCAAACAAAGCCCCTCTATTTTTTGAATGTACAAGTTGGACCATGAGCTTCTGAAGCTACTGCCGTTCCTCTCTTTCTGAATGAAGAATGAAAATCCTTTCTCTGTCCAAACATCTGTGAGTACAGCACATTTTTGTTGAAGTAAGGCATCTTTCCTGAACATCACAATTAAAGGGGTGTCTTCCCCCTGATATTCAAAGGGATAGTCAGTCAGAGAAGGGCAGGGTCATACCTTGTGTCGTGTGGCATGTGTGACAGCTGCAACAAGATGTCCCAACTCCTGTGCTCAGTACTTGGACTGATGAATGGAAGCAGGCTGAAAGGCTTCTTCACCACCCTGTCAACCTGTAACTCGACTTTCTTGGAACTATGAACGTGCACCCCTAGATTTCTTGGTTGGGAATACTGCAAATGAAACAAATTCGGTGCTTGTCAGAAGAACATTATCATTTGGCACTTATCTATACTATAATTCACTATCTTATTTAGATACATTATTTATGTCTCTCTAAACAGTATATGTTTGTAATTCTTTCCTGACTTCAATATCGCACTGAATCTATTTTATGCTCCAAGAGCAGCCTCACCAACATTCTGCGTAACTGAAACATAAATTCCCAGCTTCTATACTCAAAGCTCTAACTGATGAAGACCGGAGTGCCGAAATACTATTACATATGATTCCACTTTCAGTGAACTGTGAACCTACTCCGAGATCCCTCTCTTCCATTACAGGTCCAACCATTCACCATGAAACTCCTACCTTGATTTGACTATCCAAACTGTGAGACCTCATGGTTATCTATGTTAAACTCCATTTGCTATTAACCTTAAATCTATGCACTCTAGTTTTTGACTCCCCACCACCACCCCGGGGAAAAGACCTTTCCTATTTGTCCTTTTCCACGCCCCTCATAATTTTATGAACTTCTGTAAAGTCACCTCTCAGCCTCCAAAGCTCCAGGGAAAATAACGCCAGTCTGTTCTGCCTTTTCATCGTGCTCAAACTCTCCAACCCTGGCAGCGTCCTTGTAAATCTTTTCTGAACCCTTTCAAATTTCACAACATCCATCGCCTCGCAAACAGCCAGAATTGCATGCAGTATTCCTACAGTGATGTAACCTCTGAAGACGATTTTTAAAAATACTTACAATTTTATGGTATTGCTACAAGGAAATCAAATCAGTTGGGCGTGACATTCCCATAGCAATTTGCCTTGGTTGTCCCTCATTAACCGATGGTTTTCTTCTAAAAGAAATTGTGGCATGTGATTGTTGCAAGCATGTGCAACATTTTCTCAACGTCCCTCATGTCCTTTGGACCGAGTAATTGACTCGGGACTACATGGGAGAAGGCAGCTGAGAGTCAACCCCACACTGTAGTAGGTCTGGAATCACATGGTCCCTGTGCACACACAGGGTTGATGAATGGTAGATTTTCCTCCATAAAGGAATCATTTCACAACAATCAATCAATAATGGTTGGAGACACGGAACAGTTCTGGCAGCGTCTATAAAGAGATTAGTGTTAATGTTTCGTGTCCAGTGGCCCTTAAAAAGTGACTGGATTCAAAACACTAACTGTTTTCTCTCCACAGATGCTGCCAGACCTGCTGCGATGCCCCAGCAATGGTGCCTTTTGTTTCCGATCTCCAACATCTGCAGTTCATTGTTTTCATCAATAATGGTTTCCTGGTGGTCAGTACTGAGACAAACTCTCACTTCCAGATCTTTTTATTACTTGAACATAAATTCCACTGGCTGCCATGATGGGATTTGAATTTTTTTTCTCAGAAGACCTAGATCTCTGGCTTAATCAACCATTATCACGAGATCACAATCTTCACTTCAGTGGCAATTTTCTGCTGAATATTTTCCTTTACTTATTCGTGGGATGTGGCACTTTATCTCCCAGAAAAACCAAGTGCCCTTTCAGAGGGCAGTTACGAGTTAATCACATTACCGTGGATCAAGAGTGACACAATCACCTAGCGGGGTAAGGCTAAAGATTTCCTTCCCTAACAAGATAGGCCCTGATATCAATTGCTCAGATCACCAAAGCAGCGATAAGCTTTATATTCCAGATATATTAATTGTTTTCAAAGTGCATCGGAGACATAGCAGCATCAATTTGAAACTCCAGATGTTAAATCCAGTAACAATGCCAAAATGCCACCAACTCCGTGCAATCTCTAATTTTCCAACACTGACCGGCCTGTTGTTGCCAGTTGTATCCTTTTCCCCTTTATTACTGACTGTTCAATTCACCGCATTGAATCAATTCGGCCGTTTATTCAGATCACGTTTACTCTGGTAAACATCACCTCCACTTTCCTGCCATTTCCCCATAATCCTCAATTCCCTCACTGGTTAAAAAAAAATCTGACAGCCTTGAATGTACTTAACGACCCAGGCTCAACAACACTCTGTAGTAACATGTTCCACAGATTTACTGCCTTCAGTAACAATTCCTTACTGTCTTCAACATGCAATCCCTCATTTGCAGGTTATTCCCTCTGGTGCTAGGCTCACCCACAAAGCCAAACTTTTCCACATCAAGCCCGTCAAGTATTCTTAGAATCTTTTATGTGAAAATAAGATGATCTCTAAATCTTCTAACTTCGAATAAGTACAGGCCTAACCTATTCACTTCTCTTCATATGATATTCTTTCCATCCCTGATATCATACTGGTCAACCTTCTCTGGACTGCCTCCAATGCCAGTACATCTTTCCTTAGGTAAAGGACCCTGCCAGTGTTCAGTTGTGGCTTGACTAGTGCCTGAAATAGGTTGACTATAACCTCCCTACTTTTATACTCTATTTAAAGGCCAACTTCCCATTTGCCTTCCCTATTACTCACTGAATTTGGCTGAAGAGATGCATGGATTTGGGCTTCCAAATCCCTCTATTCAACAGCTTTCTCCATTTAACATTCAACACTTTTCCTCCTGGCAAAGTGCACAACGTCATTTCCCCACATTCTATTCCGTCTGCCAAACGTTTGCTCATTTGCTTAACCTATCTATATCCCTCTCCAGATATTTCATGTCATTCTTACCACCTTCCTTCCCATCAACCGTCTCTTCTGCAGTCTTGGCAATAGTGCATTCACTTTACTTATCCACGGAATTAAGATAGATGTTGTAAATAATTTTGGCCCCAGCACCGATCCCTGTGGCACACTACTAGTTCCAATTTGCTATCCTGAACACCTGAATGACTAGGGAAGGAATAGGTCCAATCAAGGATAGTAATGGGAAGTTGCGTGTGGAGGCTGAAGAGATTGGGGAGGCGCTGAATGAATACTTTTCGTCAGTATTCACTCAGGAACAGGACATTGTTGTCGATATGAATACTGAAGCACGAATAAGTAGAATGGATGGCTTTGAGATATGTAGAGAAGAGGTGTTGGAAATTCTGGCAAGGGTGAAAATAGATAAGTCCCCTGGGCCTGATGGCATTTATCCTAGGATTCTCTGGGAAGCAAGGGAGGAGATTGCAGAGCCATTGGCCTTGATTTTTGTGTCCTCTTTGTCGACAGGAGTAGTGCCAGAGGACTGGAGGCTAGCAAACGTGGTTCCCTTGTTCAAGAAGGGGAGTAGGGATAATCCTAGTAACTATAGTCCAGTGAGTCTCACTTCTGTTGTGGGCAAAGTCTTAGAGAGAATTGTAAGGGATAGGATTTATGCACATCTGGATAAGAATGATGTGATCAAGGATAGTCAGCATGGTTTTGTGAAGGGCAGGTCGTGCCTCACAAACCTTATTGAATTCTTTGAGAAGGTGACTAAGGAGGTAGATGAGGGGAAACTGGTAGATGTGGTATATATGGATTTTAGTAAGGCGTTTGATAAGGTCCCCCATGGTCGGCTACTGCAGTAAATACAGAGATATGGCATTGAGGGTGAGTTGGAGGTTTGGATTAGGAATTGGCTCTCTGGAAGAAGACAGAGGGTAGTAGTTGATGGCAAAGGTTCATCTTGGAGTGCCATCACTAGCGGTGTTCCGCAAGGATCTGTTTTGGGACCATTGCTGTTTGTCATTTTTATAAATGACCTGGAGGAAGGGTTAGAAGGTTGGGTGAGCAAGTTTGCGGATGATACGAAAGTCGGAGGAGTTGTAGACAGTGAGGAAGGATATGGCAGGTTACAGCGGGATATAGAGAAGCTGCAGAGCTGGGCAGAATGGTGGCAAATGGAGTTCAATGTAGCTAAGTGTGAAGTGATTCACTTTGGTAAGAGTAATAAAAAGATGGATTACTGGGCTAATGGTAGACTACTTGGTAGTGTGGAAGAGCAGAGGGAAATTGTTGTCCATGTACACAGATCTCTGAAAGTTGCCACCCAGGTAAATAGTGCAGTGAAGAAGGCATATGGCGTACTGGCTTTTATTGGTAGAGGAATTGAGTTCCGGAGTCCTGAGGTCATGCTGCAGTTGTATAAGACTCTGGTGCGGCCGCATCTGGAATATTGTGTGCAGTTTTGGTCGCCATACTATAGGAAGGATGTGGAGGCACTGGAACGGGTGCAGAGGAAGTTTACCAGGATGTTGCCTGGTATGGTAGGAAGATCCTATGTGGAAAGGCTGAGGCACTTGGGGTTGTTTTCATTGGAGAAAAGAAGGTTTAGGGGTGATTTGATAGAGGTGTACAAGATGATTAGGGGGTTAGATAGGGTTGACAGTGAGAACCTTTTTCCACGTATGGAGTCAGCTATTACAAGGGGGCATAGCTTTAAATTAAGGGGGGGTAGATATAGGACTGATGTTAGGGGTAGGTTCTTCACTCAGCGAGTCGTAAGTTCATGGAATGCCCTGCCAGTAGCAGTAGTGGACTCTCCCTCTTTATGGGTATTTAAGCGGGCATTGGATAGGTATATGGAGGATAGTGGGTTAGTGTAGGTTAGGTGGGCTTTGATCGGCGCAACATCGAGGGCTGAAGGGCCTGTACTGTGCTGTATTATTCTATGTTCTATGTTCTATGTTCTATGTCCCTTATCCCAATTGTATCATTGGTTAGCCAATCCTCTGTCCATGCCTCTTTGCTTATTATTTCATGAGATGTGATTATCATTGGCTCTGCCAACAACCCTTCCCAAACTATCCTTGAATACGTGGTGCTGAGCTGCCTCTTAAATTGCTTCACAGTTATGATTTGGTCTGCAATAATGTTCAGGAGCGAATTCCAGGTTTTTGATCAATAACAAAGAATAAATGCGATATATTTCACAGTTGGAATGCTGTGTTCACACTTCCCTGCTCTTGATGGTTGAGGTGATGGCTTGGAAGGTGCTTTTGAAGAGCCACCACTTTATCAAGCCAGACTGATAGATTGTAGCCAGAGATTCTGCTTTTTGACTTTCCTCATCAATCTACATTCTTTCCAGCCACATCTTTAGTCTTAAACTGCCACAGAATGCTTCCAGTTATAACTTGAGACAAGTATAATAATATGACGATTCCTGGGTTGATTTTTCACACCTGAGTGCAACATAAATACAGATCATTGTTTCCAGCTTTGGTGGAACAAAAAACAGCAAATTGGTGGATAATTACAGTTAATGCAAACAAAGTTAGTGATTGATAAAGATTAACCCAGTTCACTTCAATGGCTAAATTACATTTTGAAAACCAAGTGCACTCAGACAACATGTCAAAGTGTTTCATAGGAGGGGAAATGGGGCATTGAAGAGCAGTGAAATGATTGCTTTTGGTCACCGCCACCATTGTCCGAAAAACAGGTTGAAAGGATCCTTAACAATTGGGCAAAAAGTGAAGTGGTATAACACTTCAGACACCGCAAAGTGTAAGACCACTTTCTAGTTGAAGAAAAAGACATTTCTTATTTCTTGAAGAGCAGGGAAACTAACGGGGAATAAACCTGAATTGGGAGCTCTTTCTTATTAAGGATGTTCCTTCACCACAGTATTGTTTTAGAGCATAAGTTCTTCATCAGGAATGAAGGTTGGTCCATGGGGGCTGAGAGATAAATGATAAGGGGATGGGGATAGAGGGGAGGTAGCTGTGAATGAAATAGGTCGATGGAGGTGGGGAGAGATCATGAGAGGTAAGACAGGAGAGTGGAACGAAAAGTTGGGAAGCAAGATGAAAAGGTAGGACAGCTCAAGAGGCCAATGCCGAGTTGGAAGGTTGGATCTGGGACAAGGCGCGTGGTGTGGGAGTGAAAGTGAGGGGAAATATGGAAGCTGGTGAAATCGACATTGATCCCATGTAGTTGGTGGGTCCCAAGGCGGAAGATGAAGTGTTCTTCCTACAAGAGTCAGGTAGCTAGAGCTTGGAGGGGTTACAGCCCAGGACTTGCATGCCCTTGACGGATTAGGAGGGGGAGTTAAAGTATTCAGCCACAGGGCGGTGGGGTCATTTAGTTTTGGAGTCCTAGATTTGTTCCCTGAAATGTTCTGCAAGTTTGCATCCAGTCTCCCCAATGTGGCTGAGCAATGGACACATAAATAAATCTTAAAAAACAAATTGTATAAATTTTAGCATGCCAGAGTTATTATCTTCAATTAAGTTAAAGAAGATTTTAATTAAATTGGGTGACTTCATGAAACGGTTTGTTGATCAGGCTCAACTCATCATCTTCAAATGAGACAATGCCATTGATATCAGTGAACTGCTCTTTTTGCTATAAAATCACAAGTTATTGATTTCTTTTCACAACTTACTGGCATTCACACCTGCACATTCAATGTAAACTTCTGACATTTGAAATGAAATTACACCATTAATTTTGACTTACAATATTCGAACAAACAAATTACTAGCACACAGTGAATACCAAGTCTGATTAATATGAAATCAAATTTGACCAAAAACATATAAAGTCGAGATGGGAGATAACAAATGGGGGAAGGGCAGAAGGCAAGAAATGCAGCATCATAGAAGGTGCTCCCCCAGGGAGTGTATTTTACCAACTACAACTGCTAAATATAAACAAACACTATGACATGATCCTTCGGTTTTAATGAAAACCATAGCTCCACACAGTAGGTACCATTTAAATAAGTTAATAGATACAAACCTTGAGCAAATCGAGCCGGGCACCCCGCTTCTTGGAGCCCAGACCTTCCTCCAGCTGCCACTAAAGAAGCTTTGGGAAACAGATGCTAAGGCAAGATAAAGAACACAGTACCTTTACCAAGGAAAGCAGCTTATGGAGACATTGAGCAATAGCATCACATGGATTTGACCCATCGATCTTTGGGGTATGCACCCAGCACATGCATGGTGTACTACTCTGCGTTGGTGCTCCCAGCCGCTGGAGTATGGATCAGTTTAAAGTGGATCCGATATCTCTGATAACATTGCTACGCAAGGCAGTGAAGCAAGGTTCAGGTCCAATGACCTTCATCAGTTAGGGAATTGAGGATAGATGTTGGGAAGTTATCGTGTAGTTTTACAGGACGTTGATGAAGCTGCACCTGGAATATTGTGATCAGGTTTGGTCACCTTGGTGTTCTGACTTCTGACCTCTTCACCTCTGGGTTTTGTTGAAGTTGATGGGATACTTTGTCCAACTCAGCATGTTTAAAGAGTATCGCTAGGGGAGATTCATTTGAAACTGTTGAGGAGGTGAGCTCAACAAGATTGAACTATTCAAAGTTACTTGGACTCTATTTTAAACTTACATCAGGACCAGTAGTCAGAGACACATACAGCATGGAAACAGAAACCGGTCCAACTTGCCTATGCTGACCTGATATCCTATATTAATCTACTCCCATTTGACAGCACCTCACCTTTATCATGTGGCAGCTTATTTCATATATGTACCACCCTCTGCATGAAGAAGTTGTCCCTTTAATATATTTCGCCTCTCACCCTCAACCTATGCCCTCTAGTCCTGGACTCCCCCATCCCAGGGAAAATACCTTGTCTATTACCCTGTCCATTCCTCTCATGGATTTGTAACCTCTATTAGGTCACTCCTCTGCCTCCGATGCTCCAGTGAAAACAACCCCAGGCGATTCAGCCTCTCCCTGTAGCTCAAACCCTCCAACCCCCAGCAACATTCCCGTAAATTGTTTCTCATACAGAAGTCAACATTTCAGTCCTGAAGAAGGGTTAATACCCAAAACGCTGACTACTCCACATCCTGGTGCTACCTGGCTTGCTGTATTCTCCTAATCTCCTGCTTATCGACTTCGGGTTGCAATATGTAGTGGCTCAGTGGTTACCACTGCAGCCTCACCGTGCCGGGGACCCAAGTTTGATCAAAGACTTGGGTGACCCTCTGTGAGGCGTTTGCACATTTTCCCAGTGTCTATGCTGGTTTTCTCTGGGAGATCCTGTCCAAAGATGTTCAGGTCATGTGGATTGGCCATGCATAATTGCCCATAGAGTTAGGTGCATTAGTCAGAGGGAAATGGGTCTGGGCGCGTTACTCTTTGAAGGGTCGGTGTGGACTTGTTTGGACAAATGGCCTGTTTCCACACTGTAGCTAATGTCATCTGCAATTTTTTTGACTCTAACGAATGGGAGAGTAGACACGATAGGCCGAATTGCCTAACTTCTGCTCTGATGATCTTGCGGTCTTAGGTTTCTCTGGATCATTTCATTGCCAATTTGAAGTCGCGGTCTTAATGAGCAGCAGTGTCCACTCAAAGCAAAGCTCATAGGATCGTAGAACTCCTACAGTGTGGAAACAGGTCCTTCAGCCCAACACATCTGCACTGATCCTCCGAAGAGTAACCCAGTCATATCCATTTTCCTACCCTCCACAAATTGCACACAGACCCCCAAGGGTGGAACTGATCCTGAGTTCCGGGTGCCATGAGGCAACAGTGCTAAGCACTGAGTCACCGTGACGCCCCTGAGCCACTGTGAGGTTGTGGTTGTGGGGAGTGGAGGATGCAATTGCAGTCCAGCAGACAACAAAAACAGCTCACGTGCTCTCCCACAGCACCCACTGTCAGAAGTGACAGGAGGTTCAGTCCATGGGGAGACCCAAGGCAGAACACCAGTGGGATCTGATTGCTGGGAGCGTTGGTGCTCCCGCTGGTGCTTCCCCAGGTGCTTCCGCAAGTTGCAGGGAAACATGAACCACTTCCCACACTCGTGCCAGCTGAAGGGCGTCTCTCCGCTGTGGACACACTGGTGCTTCAGCAGGATGGAGGAGCGGGGAAAGCCCTTCACGCACTCAGGCTGGAAAACGGCTTCTCCCCGGTGTGGACGGATTGGTGGAACAGCAAGGCTGAGGAATTGCTGAAGGCCTTCTTGCACGAAGGGCAACTGATCGACCTCTCCCCCATGTGGATCCACCAGTGGGCCAGTAGGTCAGAGGAAAGAGCAAAGCCCTTCCTGTACTCAGGGCAGAAGAACGACCTCTCCTCAGTGGGGACCCACTGGTGGTTCAGCAGGTGGGAAGAACTGCTGAAGGCCAGCTCGCACTCAGGGCAAGAGAACAGCCGTCCCCGGTGTGGACCAACTGATGCATCAGCAGGGCAGAGGAATCACGAAAGGCCTTCCCGCACTCAGGGCAGCAGAAGGTCCTCTCCCCTCTGTGGACCCACTGGTGCTTCAGAACCCTTTCAAATTTCACAATATCCTTCTGATTGGAGGGAGACCAGAATTGCACACAATATTCCAAAAGTGGTCCAACTAATGTCCTGTACAGCCACAACATAACTTCCCAACTCCAACACTCAGTCAGAGGATTGGGAAAGTTTTCAAAAGCCACAAAATAAAACAGGAAAGAATGGAAGGACAAACGGAAGTTTTGAAATTCAGCTTGGAAACATCAATGAGAAATCGGCGGACTGGGTTTATTGGGAACCTGTTCTCCTTAAATATACGATATACCATATGTGTTGTTTTTCTGTCGACGCTAGTTTGAAGTTCCCCATTGACTGTTCGTTCTACTGTGACATCGAGGAATGCCACTTTGTTGGTGTTCTCCTACTCTTCAAACCAGGAGCCCCCCTCAGGCCATAGTCTCACTACTTGGAACACCAATATACAGACTAGTCAAAGGCCTCCACTGAAGACTAAAACACCAAGTCGAAGATTCACGCCATCCAGTTACTCCATCCAAGAATACCTGACTACCAAAGACACCAAGATAGAAGATGATTGAATAATGTAGTCCTTTGACATAACAGACCTGTTCACATCCATTAACATCAACGTGGCCAAAGAAAACTGAACACACTCCTAGAAGAACTAAAAACACAAACACAGCACCAACTTCATCAGCAAAGATAACACTGTCAAGCTCGTGGAACTGTGCCTTACCACCCACTTCATATTCAGTAGCAAGCCCGACAAACAAATCAACGAAATACCCATGAAACCACCAGTATCAGGATTCCTAGCAGAAGCAATGCTGCAGAGACTCGAACAAACAGCCCTTCCGACGATCCAACCCAAACTTTAGGTCCGCTACAGTGATGACACTTTTTTCATCACAAAATGAAACAAATTAGAAGAATCATACAACACCATCAATAATATTCTTTCTGGCATAAAATTCACAAAAGAGGAGAACAACAACAAAGTGCCATTTCTAGATGTCACAGTACAGCGAACAGTCAATGGTAAATTCAGAACACCGTCTACAGGAAAATAACGCACGCGAACCAAGAACTTAACTACAGAAACAATTAACCTGACAGATACAAACCAACCTGCATCAGGACACTATTTTAAAGAGCCACGACACGCTGTCGCACCTCGGAACTCTGAAGATCAATAAACAACTGGACAGCGCATTAAAGAAGAACATGTTGCCTATAATGGCTCCTGACAATTGCTTCCCTGACCGGGAATCGAACCCGGGTCGCAGCGGTGAAAGCGCCGAATGCTAACCACTAGACCACCAGGGAGCAATGGATGCCAGCTGGTAGCTCTGCTGAAAATTCCTTCGATTCCTGGAACTCTAAACCAGGGCGCAGACTTTCACCTGTGCATCCACCAATGTAATTTTTTGCATCCATTGCTCCCGATGCGATCTCTACAACATTGGGAAGATTGGAGAGTCGAGTCACATCACCGGGACACCCGCACTAATCAACCCCATCGCCCTGTTCCCCAACATTTCAACACCCCTCCCACTCTACCGAGGACATGCAGGTGCTGGGCCTCCTTCAGCGCTGCTTCCTCCCCACCCGACGCCTGGAGGAAGAACACCTCATCTTCCGCCTCCGAACAGTTCAACCCCAGGGCATCAATGTGGACTTCACCAGTTTCCTCATTTCCCCTCCTCCCACCTTACCTCAGTTCCAAACTTCCAGCTCAGCACTGATCTCATGACCTGTCCCACTGGCCAATCTCCCTTCCCACCTGTCGGCTCCACCCTCCTCTCTGACCTGTCACCTCCATCCCCACCATCATTCACCTATTTTACTCTTTGCTACCTTTGGCCCAGCAACCACCCCCCCACCCCCCCAATTTATCTCTCCACCTTGGAGGGGTCCTGCCTCTATTCCTGATGAAGGGTCTTTTGCACGAAACGTCGATTTTCCTGCTCCTCGGAAGCTGTTTGACAAGCTGTGCTTTTCCAGCACCTCTCTGATCTAAGCTCTGGTTTCCAGCATCTGCAATACGCACTTTTGCCTACCCAATAAACCCAATGTGACGATTTCACATCAACAAACTGACACAAGCAGAGGCAGCGTCTGCAGAAACCCGAGCCACATTACATTACATTAAAGACATCTGTTAAATGATATCCAGACAACTCAACCCTCTCAGCATCATGGTAGCCCACAAACCTACCAACACACTTAAACAGCGGCTAATGAACCTGAAATACCCGATACAAACAACCAGCAAACGAATGTAATTTACAAAATACGATACAAGGAAATATATACATGAACTCTGCCTCACAGGTCTCTGTGGCAAGAAATGCTGGGATGAGATAAGGAAGATACTTTCAGCCAAAAAGAATTGGCACTGACTGGACAGCCATTTAAAATCACCCCTGTTAGCCCAGGATGGAAGATCCGAAGGGATGAACAGTTTTCTCATTTTTGGAAGATTCACAAATATGAGACTGAGTTTTGGTGTTTGTTCCCTTTCCACTCCCAGGAGACGCAGTGGTTGGGGCGGTGATTTGGGGAAAGTGAAATGTGCGCGTGAGCAACGTGTGGGGCTCTTTCAGCTTCCCCTCCTCTGACAGCGCTGTGACGTGACTCTGATTTGCTCAGGAACACTTACTGACGCGAGACAGTGAAAAGAGTCTCGTACCCGCAGATCAGGAATTCAAACCTTATGCAGGCTTCAGGACAATGAGAAAGATTAATTGGGCTGTTTGAAGAAGCTGTGAGCTGCATTTCAAACAGGTAGGTTGAGTCAGATGCGTCGTCCATTGCGCCCCGGCCCTGTGCGTACCGAACACCGTCATACTGCAGAGTTTTGACGTTAACACGGACATGCGCAGCAATGGGAACATTCACAAGGTGAACGGCCAAAGATAATTACCGTCAATGCTTCCCTTCCATCGTCCCAATTTTGTGAATCAGTGTCTTTCACTCTCAAATAAAATTAATCCTCAGGTGCCTGCTTCATTTCGATCACGACTTCAAGCCCCTCACTGTTCCAGTCTCATTTCCAAATACTTGACTCATTGCCTCAATAGCACCTCTGTGGGTATCTGCTTGTTCCACCCTGACAGGCAGTGGGTTGCAGATTCCCGACCAGTCCCAATGTGAGTGAAATATCTTTCACCCTCTACTGATTTGAATCTTAATGAAGAAACCGGGAAACAGCCTCCCTTTCTTTTAGACGACAGTTCTGAACTGTTGTCCGCAAGGTTCACACCTGCGTGGGGAAACTGCAATAGATCTCAAGTCCATCGCATTAAACACTCTGACTAAAGAACCACACTGACAGCTTCATTTCCCGGGTCGCTCTGCCTGTGGAGCTGAGAAAGTGTGAATTATTGCTGGGTTTGTTTGAATCCAATCACTTCACAGGTTTCGAAAGGGTTAAATATCTGCAAATGGAGAGTCTGGTTGTTTTATCCTGAAAGATGAAATGAACTTTCAGTTAAGAACAAAAACAGAAATTGCAGGAGCATCTCAGCAGGTCAGAGACAATATTTCAGAGCTCTGTTTTCTCCCACAGGTACTGCCAAACCTGCTGAGTTTATCCAGCAGTTCCTCTTTCTGTCTCGGATTCTCAGAATCTGCAGTCCTTTGCGTTAGAAATTAAATCAATTCAGCCTCATGTGCAGGAATGAGAATCCTTTCAATTTACCAAAAAATCGGCAGAGATTTCAAGGTATTTGGAAAAAAAGTAAAAGTGACATTAAGGAGAACATTTTCGCACAGGGAGTGGTTCGGATCCGTAAATCTCTGTCTGACCGTGACAAAGAGACAGATTCAAGAACACAAAAGGGAATTCGGTTGTCATGTTCAAAGTTACAATGAGGAGATTTACAGAGAGAAGGCAAGAGAATGATACAAATAGAGACTCTAATTTACTTGCTTTGTAGAACCAGCAGAGCTAAGGTGGGCCTCCAAATGCGCTGTGACACGTGTTGTGATTCAGAGTGAACTCAAAGTTCGACCAACGGAAGGTGGGGATTTTGAAAATGTTTATATTTACACAGTCTCCTCACGTCAACGCAACAGCAAAATGGTTTATTTATCCGCCAATGGAGAGAGCCCTGTTCCTGGAGTTGGGACAAACAGCTGGCTCGGATATCAGCCCACATTGCTCTCTTTGCCACCAGTTCAGAGGGAGAACATTTGAGGGACAAAGGAGTGAATAACGATCTGTGTAGGAGGGTGACTAACTGTTAATGGAGACTGTTCCTGGCTAACAATAAGTCGTGTGTAACCGCAGGCGATGTGATAACAAGGCCTCGTGTGGGTGTGGTAGGGGTTAAGGGCATGGGGGAGTTCGGGTCCAAACAATATTGAACTCGATGTTGAAGGCTGGAGGGCTATAGAATCTCCAAGTGGAAAATGCGGCGTTGGTCTTCCATCTGGAGCTGAGCTTTGCTGGAACACTGCTGCATGCCTGAGACAGAGAGATTGGCCAGGGAACAGGGTGGCGTGTTAAAGTGACTGGCAACCAGAAGCTCAAGGCCTTTTTTTGCGGGAAGAACCGAGATGTTCTGCGAAGCAGTCGCCCTGTTTATGCTTCATGCTACGTTGGGGAAACCACACTGTGAGCAACGAATGCAGTAGACTAGGTTGTGGCAAATGTGCAGGTAAAGTGCTGCTTCACCTGGAAGGTATGTTCGAGCCCTTGGATATTCAGGAGGGAGCAGGTAAATGGACAGGTGTTACACATTCGGCGGTTCCAGGGGAAATTGCCTTGGGACAATGGGAGGTGGGTGTGGGGTGTTGCGAGTGAAGGAAGAGTGGACCCGAGGTGTAAGCCCTGCCCATTTACCTCCTCTCATATATAAATCCGTGAAGTTGAAAGAACTTTCCATAGATTGACTCCGTACTACGTGACTCATGAACCAATTCGTATTCCTGTCCCGGGGCCAGCATCATTATTGTGTCACAGCAACTGCAGGCAATCACCGGGGGGCTCGCCCCATGACATCATAGCGCGGCTGGAAGCCCCCGGGACAGTTTATCAAAGAAACCTCCCTGTGTGTCAGAGCAACCCTGCATCGGGAAGCACTGGGATGGTCAACCACTATCAGTTTACATGGGGAACACATCTCGACATTACACAGCCTCGAGGCAAATTTCCCTTTCTTTTACCTAACGTTCAAGAGCACTCAAACCGAAATTCCCCAGGTAAGTTTGGAAGAATTTCTTCCAGGTGTTCGCTAAATATATCTATGAGTACTTTATTAACGTTTGAACATTGCGAGTGTTGAAATTTTGTGCTATTGGGAGAAATCGCAATTCGAAAAAACAGAATGTGGGAATTTAGACAGAGTTTATCTTTGCACAACGGCGATATGTCTGCGGGTGCGTGATGGGAGCATCGCCCAGAAGGGAAACCATCTCTCCTCTTCAATCAATGTCGTCTTTAGCAGCTTTCCCGTATAATGGCGCACTGTTCTGCACCTCGCCTTCTCATCTCTTTCCCAAAATCCTTCGACATAATTATTTCACATTGATATACTGGCCCAGTATGCACAGTTGAGATGACACCCTCGTGGAGGTCTGAGTGGTCTTCTGTTGTTCTCTGTGTCCTGTGTTGAGGAGGGCAATGCTTGTCACTGGTCACTCCGGTGTTCGAGAAAAGTTTAGAAACAAAATGGTGGAGAGGGCCCGGGTCAAACAGCAGCAGGGAGACAGAATGAGGAACAGCTGTTCTGGAAACTCTTTGCTGCTTGCAATTCTTCGAGCAATCTCAAACGTGTTTCACACTGAGCAAGACTCAACTGGTTGAAGAGGTGGAGTGGGAGTGCTGTGCTGGTGCTTGTGCTGCTCGTTGGTTGGTGGGTACGATTCTCGCTTTGAGTCATCTCGTGTACAGTCTTACCGGAGGGCCCCGGTTCAAATCTCAGACCAACCCGCGTTTCCTGGTTTATGTAAGAGTGCCCGGTTAACTTTCTCAAAAAGCACCTTCGCAAAACTAGCTTAGGCTGCTTGGAGCAGAAAGCACGGAGGTGAAATGATGTACTATTGCGTTGAGGTCAGTGGTGCCGTGTACAAGGAATATCAGCGATGAGGGTAGTTTGGAAAATTAGGACAGCTCTCCTCGGAGAACAGAAGTTTGAAATCTGACCTGATTGAAGCTTTCCAAGTCATGCGGGGTCCAGACAGAGAAAGTAATGCAGTTAAAATGCTCCCACGCCTGAAAGGATCGGCAATGATTCGGCAGTTTTAAACTCATGAGGAAAAGAACTAAAAGTGATATTAGGAAGGGTGTGGTTAGGGTCAGCGAATCACCAGACATTGACAAAGAGGCAGATTCAATAGACGCATAACGGAATTCGGTGGTCATGTTTAAAGTAACAATATGCAGAAAAACACGTAAATGATATGAATAGAGATACACCTTAACTTACTGCGTCGAACCAGCAGAGCAAAGGTGGGTCGCATGGCGTCCGTCTGCACTGTGAAACAGGCTGTGATTCAGAGTGAAATCACAGTTCGACCAACAGAATGTGGGAAGTGAGAAAAAAGATTATATTTACACAGCCTCCATGCGTCTGCGCAACACCATATTACAAGACAGCAGTGGAGATCTTTGACATCAGGCTCGAACATGCCTGCAGCGCGCTGGACAAATGGCGGAAGGGACCTTGGAAAACGGGAACGTGCTGGGCCCATAACGCAGAGTTCGATGGATCGAAACCATCCTCTGCTGTTGCTCGATGTCTCCTTGAGCAGCTTCCTTTTGTAATGGTGCTGTACTCTGTTCTGTATCTTGCCTTTGCACCTACTTCCTGAGTGTCTGAGTGTCTGAATGCCCTATATCATACCAATGCACTCGTGAACCTCACAAGGGTCAAGTAACATGCTTTTTGGAGGTCTGAGTGGTCTTCTCCTGTTCTTTGTCAGTTTCCTATGAATTGATTCACAAAACCACTTATCTGAGATATCAATGAGATGATAAAGTTGAAACCCATGCCTTGCGGTTTCGTCTATTCCCTGCAGTAATTCGCCACACCGGGTCGGACGTGAATGACAAGCATGTCAGAAACCACATCACCACTCAGACAGAGTCCCCCACTATTAGGACAGATATCACCGATTGTAAATAACCTCAGAGAGAGAGACAAGTGACAGAAAGTTGCCGTGACTCGATGGGCTGAACCGTCTCTGTCGGCGGGAGAATGATGCTACACATTTATGCTGTCCCAATGCCTGACTCTGGGACAGACAAACTGAGGGAGAAACAACGTTCATTTTTAACCGTCCTTTCCGAGTTGGACCGCCTGCAGTCCCTCAGCTCAGGGCCGTGGGGATGACTCTCAGTGAGGGAAGGTTTCTCTCGGATTCTCTTCATCTGGGACACTTAGGGCTCATAAGTTAACTGTTGCGCGGTCGTAGCAAAGAAAGCGATGCCCACTTTGCAATAGACTTTCCGTAAGATTGCTGCGTGAAGACGATTTCTGAACACCAAGCAGGCTGCACAACAATGTATTCATATGAATTTATCTGAGGGAAGTGTCTTTGGTGTCCATTTCTCTCTGATCCGCCAGCACAGCATCTTTCTATCTCTCCAATAACAGGCCTTTGGAGCAAGTTCACAATCAAAGTTGCTCACTTCCCATGCACGAGTGTAACTGATACCTCTCACCCCAAGGGATTGAGAGAGAGAGTAGAAGAGCGAATGGACTCTTCCCTCCCACCCCCGCCCCCGCCCCCAGAACAGCTTGCAACTTGGAACAAATTGGTTTCATTATCCACCAGTGAAGATAGTCCAGTTCCTGGGGATGAGACAAACATCAGCGCCCCGGGTACAGAATGACAAGCAAATGTTCTGGAAACTCTGCTGCTTGCAATTCTTGGAGCAATGTGGAATGCATTTCACACTGAGCAAGTTTCAGCTGGCTCAGAGTCTCCAATGTACATTACTCTCTGAATTTATATTTGCACATCGGCGACATGTCTGCACAAAAGCACATGACATTACAGCAGTGAAGATCTTTTGACGTCATTCTCGAACATGCAAGTCACACGCCCGATGAAAAGCTGAATACATCTCTCGAAAAGCAGGAGAATGGCACAGCGGGTGCATGCTGGGATCATAAGCCAGAAGCGAAACCATTTTCTCCTCTTCACTCAATGTCGTCTTTAGCAGCTTTCCCGTATAACGGCGCTCTGGTATGTTCCTTGTCTTGTCATCTGCTTCCCAAAACTTCGGGCATCTGAGTTAAGCATGTACATCGATACACAATTCAAATTTACACAGTTGCGCTGGCACACTTGTGGAGCTCTGAGTTGTCTTGTCCAGTTTTCTGTCTGTATGTTCTGATCTCAAGTTTTAAACCTCTTCGCTCAGATGGCAATGAACCGGTGAAGTTGAAACACATGACTTGCTGTTTTCGTCCATTTCCTGCAGTAAAGAAACCAACGCCCGTGTAAGAAAAGACTCTCTGCAGGATTGCTGTGTCAAGACAAATTCTGAACACCATGCAGGCTGCACAAAAATGCACTCATATCAATTTACCTGAGGGAAGAGTCTCCGGTGTCCATTTCTCTCTGTCCCGACAGCACAGCATCTTTCTGTCTCTCCATTAAAAACACCTTTGGAACAAGCTCAAAGTTGCCCATTTCCTACGCATGACTGTAACTGACTTCTCCTGCCTCACGTAATAGTGTCAGAGAGCAGAAGAGCGAATTGTCTCTGCCTTCCACCAGCACAGCTTGTAAGTAGAAACGAAATGGTTCATTCCTGGGGACGGGACAAACAGCAGCGTCCTGGGAGCAGGGAGACAGAAAGAGGAGCAGATGTTCTTGAAACTAATTGCTACTTGTAATTCTGGGAGCAATGTTCAATGTATTTCGTACTGAGCAATTCCCAGTTGCTTCAGGATGTGGGCACGCACATGATATTTGACTCATTGGTCTTGGGGTATGATGCTAGCTTTGGGTTTTCTCGCTTATACAGACGGGTAGGAGGTGCCTGGTTCCAATCCCAGGCAAACCCTCATTTCTTAAATTGACCTGAGCAAAAATGCCGGGTCAGTTTTCTCAAAAAGCCGCTTCGTTAAATCAGATCGGACTGCCTAAATTAGGAATGGGACAGAGGTATCATTGCAGAGAACACGGCGAAGGGAAACACTTGCTCAAAGTGAGAACAAGTATTGCAGACTTTTCGCCCGCGCAATCCGAGTCTGAATGAATCCTCCACCTGTATTACGCTCAATTCTGAGGGTGATACTTCAGGAAGCGGGGAAGTGAAGTGATTGCAGACGGCGCTGAAGAGGTTAACGTGAATGGTACTGTGTACAAGGAATGTCAGTCATGAAGGTAGATTGGAAAGTTGGGGCAGTTGTTTTGGTGAACAGAAGGCTGAAAGCTCGGCTGATTGAAGTTTTCCACGTCATGAGGGTTTTAGACAGAGGAATTAATGCAGTGAAACTGCTCACAGGCCTGGATGGATCGAGAACGATTTGGCAGAGATTGAAAGTCATCAGGAAAATAAGTAAAAGTGACATTAGGAAGACCGTTTTCGCACAGGGCGTGGGGATAGTAAGTGGCTGTCTGCCAGTGACAAAGAGGCAGATTCAATGGACACAAAAGGGAATTCGGTGGGCATGTTCAATGCAACAATGTGCAGATTTACAGGGAGAAGGCGACAGAATGAGACACTTATTTATATATTGTGTTGAGCCAGCAGAGCTAAGGTGGGCTGCATGGCCTCAGTCTGCGCTGTCACACATTTCGTGATTCTGAGTGAAATCGGAGTTGGACGAACAGAACGTAGGAAATTTGACAAAGGCTATATTCTGCCCAACAGGATACTCCATCACAGCAATGAAGTTGTTTTGACATCATTCTCGAAGGTATATGCCACAACGCAAATTCAAAACCGAGTACTCCTTTGAATCACTGAGTAATTCGTTTACAGTTATTCAGTTGAGGTGAGCGGAGTTGCGCATTGGGAATCACTCCAGTTGATAGGTCGAAGCCGTTTTCTCCTGTGTGACAGTCCCACCTGCACTCCAATTTGCTGTGCTTCCAGTCAGTAGATGCAGATTACTATCCCATACTGATACACGGGCCACGATGACCCAGCTGTGGTGACAAGCTTGTGAAGGTCTGAGTGCTCTTCTCCTGTTCTCTGTCTGGCTGCTATGATCCGAATCATTAAACCTCTCTTCTCCGAGATAGGAATAAACTGGTGAAGGTGAAACACATCAGTTGCGGTGTGTTCCATGCGCAGGAGGCCCTGCAGTAATTCCCCACGCTGTTTCACACAGCAGAATCCTCTCGGTGAATTACGCTTGGCAAAAAAATCGACTGGACCAAATCAGTGTCCGCCATTCGATTTTACTGACACCGTTGATAAAATTCAGGCTCACCGTTAATGTGGAGAGAGGCCGTCAGACTGTAGTTCCCACTCCTTCTGTTGAATAAAGATAATTTGAACTGTGTCCAGTGAGAGGAAAGGATTTGCTGTTGGTGGGAAATATTTCTATCTGAACTCGCTGTCACTCTCCTGATAGATTGAAACATAAAGCTGGGAGTCTGTGGATTATTTTGTAAAAATATCTGTACAATTTTACTCACACCGCACTGTCACTAACTGAACGAAGCGGCTTTGTGTATCAATCCCGGGATGATCAGTTTGCGTTTGACTTCACACATTGCGGGGAGCTGAGCATTTACCCAAACAATGGACACACCATCTCTCTGACACCGTGTTCACAAATCAAACTGACAGCAAAGATTCCGGTGTGATCGAAAGTTTCCGCAAAGAAGACTTGGCTCAACAGATGCCTCTAGCAAACTTACGCTTTTCTTAATTTGAAGTGTACGAAGTTGGTGACAGGAAGCAGCACGGGATTTGAACACACAGCATTCTGATCTGAAGTCAAACGCGCTAACGTTGCGTCACAAACTCACGGACTGCCTATCTCCTCTATTGATACTTCAGGGAAGTGAGCGCACTACAATGATTTTACGTTATGAGTAACAATGGAGATGAACAGTTCATGTCTGTTCTCTCTCCACCCCCGTCTCCTTTTGTCTTTCGAAACAATTTCCAACTCTACCTGAATAAAAAGCTGAAAGAACTGCGGATGCTGTATATCAGAAACAAAAAAAAACAGGAGTTGCCGGTGATCCTTCCACAGAACAGATGGTGATTGGGAAAACGTTGGTTTATATGCAGGAGATATTGTGGGAGGAAGGCGGATATAGTAAATGATAGATCAGGCCAGAGCCCAAAGCGAGGGAAGAACTGTTGGACATGAAAGGGAATTGATAACCATCCGTGTGGGAGGGTGAATGGAGACTGTTCGTGGCTAAGAATAGGCAGTGTGTAATGACAGACTATGTGATAACAAGGCTTGGTGTGTGTGGAAAGGACGAGGATACTAAGGATTTCAGGCCCTAGGATTATTGAATTCGATATTGGGACCGGAGGGATGTATGGTCCCCAAAGTGTAATATTCGGTGTTCTTCGTTCTGTTGGTGCTGAGCTTCGCTGGAACACGACAGCAAACCTGAGACAGAGATGTTGGCCAGGGAACAGGGTGGGGTGTGGAATTGGCAGGCAACTGGAAGCTAAGGTCTTTTTGTGGGCAGAACGTAGATGTTCTGTGCAGCAGTCACACAGTTCATGCATCGTTTTCCCCATTGTAGATGAGACCACATTGTGAGCAGCAAATGCAGTAGACTGGGTTGTGGGAAGAGCAGGTAAAGTGCTGCTTCACCTGGAAGGTAAGTTTGGGCCCTTGGATTGTGAGGAGGGAGCAGGTAAATGGGCTGGTGTCACACATTTGGCAGTTGCAAGGTGAAGTGCCGTTGGACTATTGGGGTGGGAATGGGGTTAGGGTTGATGGGAATAAAGGAAGAGTGGACCCAAGGTATAACTCCTGCCCATTTACTTATCCGCCAAATAGAGAAATTTGTTCAGTGTGTACAAGGAAGTTTTCTAATTCACAATGTGGATGTACATACTGGCGAGGGTGCAAAACCTAAGGGCCAGCAACCATAATTCTATTAACATTAGAATAGTGATTGAAAATAATATATCAGATCTAAAGGTTGAAGTTCTAAATTGGAGGAAGATTCAGGTATTTGGCAAGATCTTTCAAAAGCTGATTGGGGGCAGTTGTTCGCAGGTTAAAGGACTGCTGGAAAATGGGAATCCTTCAAATATGAGATAACAAGAGTCCACACACAGTATATTCCTGTTCGGGTGAAAGGAAAGGTTGGTAGGTGTAGGGAATGCTGGATGACCAGAGAAATTGAGATTTTGGTTAAGATCAAGAAGGATGCATACGTCAGGTATCGACAGAGAGATCGAGTGAATCCTTAGAGAATAAAGGCAGTACGAGCATACTTAAGAGAGAAATCATGAGGGCAAAAAGGGGACATGAGATAGCTTTGGCAAATAGAGTTAAGGATAACCCAAAGGGTTTTTATAAATACGTTAAGGGCAAAAGGATAACAAGGGAGAGAATAGGGCCCCTCAAAGATCAGCAAGGCGGCCTTTGTGTGGAGCTGCAGTCGATCGGGGGAGGAGGGGTGTGGGGAGCGATTACTGAACGGATATTATGCATCAGTGTTTACTGTGGAGAAGAGCATGGAAGATATAGAATGTGAGAAAGTAGATGGTGACATGTTGAAAAAATGTCCACATTACCGGTGAGAAATTGCTGAAATGTGTAAAAGTGGATAAATCCCAAGGACCTGATCAGGAGGACCCTAGAACTCTGTGGGAAACTGGGGAAGTGATTGCTGGGCCTCTCACTGAGATATTTGTATCATCCATAGTCACAGGTGAGGGGCCGAAGGCAAGAGGGTGACTAACATGGTGCCACTATTTAAGAACGGTAGTAAGGAAAAGCCAGGGAACTATAGACGGGTGAGTAAGTTGGACCAGGGGGTCTGTTTCCGTGCTGTACATCTGTGTCACTGTGTGAGACTCCATGGGATTCTCTAGGAGAAAGTGAGGACTGCAGATGCTGGAGATCAGAGATGAAAATGTGTTGCTGGAAAAGCACAGCAGATCAGGCAGCATCCAAGGAGCAGGAGAATCGACGTTTCGGGGATGAGCCCTTCTTCAGGAATTTTTATCTATAAACTATAAACATTCCCTTAGTTAAATATTGTGAAGTGTGAAGCCATTGTTTTAGTCCCCAAGTTCGACCTGAGCCCCCCCCCCCACCCCCACTCCCACATCCAAGTAACTCTGTTGACAGCCTTCATGTCACATTTAAAACTAGGATCAATAGATTCGTGATCAGACGGGGAATGAACAGTTACAGGAAAAAGGCAGGAAAGTGGATGTGGAGAATGTCAGATCAGCCACAATCCTACTGAATGGAGAAGCAGGCTGAAGTGGTTGAATGGCATTTTCCTGTTCCTATTTCGTATGGTTCCCGAGCCCTTACCTCTGAATCAGGGTCCTGTCTTCAGTATGTGCTATGACTGAGAGTGCTGATGTTCCCTTGTGTAACATCAACAACTTAGCAGCTGCTAAACCTCTTGCTCCTTTGTTACCTCTAAACACAATAAGGCAATGCGTCCAGGGGGGGCGATGGCCGACTTTATTCTCACCAGGCTATTCACCCAGGTAATGTTCTGGGGACCTGGGTTCAAAACCTGTCACGGCAGATGGTGGTATCTGAATTCAATATCAGTCTGGAATTAAGAGTCGAATGATGAAACTGTTATGGTTTATTGTAAAAACTTATCTGATTTCCTGCTGTCCGAATCTGATCTACATGTGATTTCAGATCCACTATCAGCTGGTTGAGTGTTCACTGCCCTTTCAGTCAATTCTTAAAGCTAACCATTTTTAACTATGATGTTGCCAGAATGATTTAAGGATGGAATAGGCTGGGACTTTTTTTCACTGGAGTGTAGAAGGTTGAGGGTGGAGGTTATGGAGGTTTATGAAGTCATGAGGGACAAAGATAAGGTGAATAACCAGTGTCTTTTCCTGAAGTGTAGGGGATTTCAAAGTCTGGGAGTATATTTTTAAGATGAGATGAAGAAGATTTAAAAAGGACGGAGGGGGGCAACGTTTTTTACATTCAAGGTGGTTCGTGTGTAGAATGAACTGTCAGAGGAAGTGGTGGATGCAGGTAATGTTACAATGTTTAAAATTATTTGGATAAGTACATATGAGCCAAAAACAGGCAGGTGGGTCTAATCTTCCCCCAGATATTCAAAGGGACAGCCAGTCAGAGGGGGGGTGGGGGGCAGTGTCACGCCGATCGTTGTTGTGTGGCATGTGTGACAGTTGCAACAAGACGTCCTAACTCCTGTGCTCAAGGCTCTGACCAATGAAAGCAAGCATGCCAAAAGCCTTCTTCACCACCCCGTCTACCCACAACTCCATTTTCTCGGAGCTACTAACCCGCAACCCAAGATCTCTCTCAGTTTTGGTCCCCTTGGTGTTCTGACTTCTGACTTCTTCATCTCTGGGTTTGTGTTGAACTTGATGCGATACTTTGTCCAACTCAGCATGTTTAAACAGTATCTCTCAGAGGGATTCATCTGAAACTTTTCAGGAGGTGCGCTCAACAAGATTGAACTATTCAAAGTTACTTGGACTATATTTTAAAGTTACATCAGGACCAGTAGTCAGAGACACGTACAGCGTGGAAACAGACCCTTCGGTCCAACTTGTCCATGCTGGCCTGATATCCTAAATTAATCTAGTCCCATTTGACAGCACCTGACCCATATACTCTGGCAGCTCATTTCATATATATACCACCCACTGCATGAAGAAGTTGTCCATTTAATATATTTTGCCTCGTACCCTAAACCTCTGCCCTCTAGTTCTGGGCTCCCCCATCCCAGGGAAAAGACCTTGTCTATTACACTGTCCATTCCTCCCATGAATTTGTAACGTCTATTAGGTCACTCCTCTGCCTCTGATGGTCCAGTGAAAACAGCCCCAGCCTATTCAGCCTCTCCCTGTAGCTCAAACCCTCCAACCCCCTACAACATTCCCGTAAATCATTTCTCACAGAGAAGTCAACTTTTCAGTCCGGAAGAAGGGTTAATACCCAAAACGCTGACTACTCCACAATCTTGGGCTGCCTGGCTTGCTGTATTCTCCCAAACTGCTGCTTGCCTGCTTCGGCATGCAGTATGTAGTGGCTCAGTGGATACCACTGCAGCCTCACAGTGCCGGGGGCCCAGGTTTGATTGCAGCCTTTGGTGACTGTATGTGAGGAGTTTGCACTTTCTCCCAGAGTTTGCGTGGGTTTTCTCTGGGTGATCCTGTTTTCTTCCATAAACCAAACATGTGCATGTCTTTGGCCATGCTTCCTTGCCCGTCGAGGTAGGTACATTAGTCAGAGGGAAATGGGTCTGGATGGGTTACTCTTCGGAGGGTCGGTGTGGACTTGTTGGGACAAATGGCCTGTTTCACACTGAAGCTAATCTCATCTGCTCGACTTTTGTCACTAACGAATGACAGAGTAGACTCGACAGGCCGAATGGCTTAACTTCTGCTCCGATGGTCTTGCGGTCTTAGGTTTCTCTGGATCATTTCATTTGGCAATGTGCAGTCCCGGGCTCATTGAGCAGCACTGTCCACTGAAAGAAAAGCTCATCGTATGGTTGAACTCCTACAATGTGGAAACAGGTCCTTCAGCCCAACACATCTGCACTGATCTTCCGAAGAGTAACCCAGTCAGATCCATTTTCCTACCCTCCCTAAATTGCACACAGACCCCGAAGGGTGGAATTATTCCTGGGTTCTTGGTGCCGTGAGACAGCAGTGCAATCCCTGAACCACCATGGGGTTGTGGTTGTGGGGTGTAGGGGAGGCAATTGCAGTCCAGCAGAAAACAAAAACAGCTCACCTATTCTCCCACTGCACCAACTGTCAGGACTGGCAGGATGTTCAGTCCTGGGGGGTGACCCAAGGCAGCGTCACTGGTGGGATCTGGTTGCTGGGAGCGTTGGTGCCCCTGCTGGTGCTTCCGACAGTTGCAGGAAAATATGAACCTCTTCCCACACTCCGGCCAGCTGAAGGGCCTCTCCCCAGTGTGGACACACTGGTGCTTCAGCAGGGAGGAGGAACTGCTGAAGGGCTTCCCGCACTCAGGGCAGCAGAATGGCCTCCACCCCTCCGCCAACACCCTCCGGCTCCACCTCCGGGTGGATCAGCTGGTTCTTCAGCAGTGTGGAGGAGCGGGTAAATCTCTTCCGACACTCGGGAAGGAGAACGGCTTCTCCCCGGTTTGGACGGACTAGTGTCTCCGCAGGGCTGAGGAATTGCTGAAGGCCTTCCTGCCCTTAAGGCAACTGAACGATCTCTCCCCCATGTGGACCCACCAATGGGCCAGTAGGTCGGAAGAAAGAGCAAAGCCCTCCCTGCACTCGGGGCAGAAGAACGGCCTCTCCTCAGTGTGGACCCACTGGTGTCTCAGCAGGTGGGAAGAACTGCTGAAGGCCATCTCGCACTTGGGGCCAGAGAACAGCCTTCCCCGGTGTGGACCAACTGGTGCGTCAGCAGGGCAGAGGAATCACTGAAGGCCTTCCCACACTCAGGGCAGCAGAAGGTCCTCGTCACCTCTGTGGACCTATTGGTGCTTCAGAACACTTTCAAATTTCACAATATCCTTCTGATAGGAGGGAGACCAGAATTGCATACAATATTCCAAAAGTGGTCCAACCAATGTCCTCTACAGCCACAACATAACTTCCCAACTCCAATACTCAGTCAGAGGATCGGGAAAGCTTTCAAAACCCACAAAAAAACAAACAGGAAAGAATGGAGGAACAAACCGAATTTTTGAGAGTCAGCTTGGAAGCATCAATGAGAAATCGGCGGACTGGTTTTCTTGGGTACCTGTTCTCGTTAAATACACTACATACTTATTTCTCCTCTGTTCTTCATAATTTCGCTGTGCTGCAGTGTGTAGTGGCTCGTTGAAATAATGTCATTGCAGCCTCGTTTGTGGGTGTTGGGATGATTGCTTCTGCAGTTACGTATTTGGTTTGTGTGTGTTGTTTTTCTGTAGATGCTAGTTTGAAATTCCCCATTGACTGTTCGCTCTACTGTGACATCTAGGAATGGCACTTCGTTGTTGTTCTCCTCCTCTTCAATTCAGGAGACCCCTCACGCCAAAGTCTCACTACTTGGAACAGCAATATACAGACTAGTCAAAGGCCTCCACTGAAGACTAAAACACCAAGTCGAAGATTCACACCACTCCATTTACTCCGTCCAAGAATTCCTGAATACCAAAGACACTAAGATAGAAGAGGATGGAATAATGCTGTCCTTTGACATAACAGCCCTGTTCACATCCATTAACATCAACGTGGCCAAAGAAAACTGAAGACACTACTCGAACAACCAAAGACACCAACACAGCATCAACTTCATCAGCAAAGATAGCACTGTCAACCTCGTGGAACTGTGCCTTACCACCCACTTCATATTCAATAACAAGCCCTACAAACAAATCAAAGAAACACCCATGAAACCACCAGTATCAGGATTCCTAGCAGAAGCAATAATGCAGAGACTCGAACAAACAGCCCTTTCAACGATCCAACCCAAACTTTGGGTCCGCTACAGCGATGACACTTTTGTCATCAAAAAATGTAACAAATTAGAGGAAACCTACAACACCATTAACAATATCCTTACTGGCATAAAATTCACAAAAGAGGAGAACAATAACAAAGTGCCATTTCTAGATGACACACAAGAGCGAACAGTCAATGGTAAATTCAAAACAGGATCTACAGGAAAACAATGCACGCAAACCAAGAACTTAACGACTGAAGCAATCATCCCTACACATACAAACAAATCTTAATCAGGACAGGACTTCAACGAGCCACGACACACTGCAGCGCCCTGAAACTACGAAGATCAAAAAATAACCGTGCAGCGCATTTAAGAAGAACGGGCAACCTACAACTCCCATGAAAATTGTTTCCCTGACCGGGAATCGAACCCAGGCAGCGGCGGTGAAAACGCCGAATCCTAACCACGAGAACACCAGGGAGGTGCGGTTAGCTGTTGACACCTCTACTGAAGATTTCTTTCCTGCCCAGAAATCGAATCCAGGCCACGGTCGTGAGAAGGCATTCACCTGTGCATCCAACAATGTCATTTCTTGTATCTATTGCTCCTGATGCGGTCTCCCCTCCATTGGGGAGATAGGAGACTCCTCGCAGAGTCAAGTCACAGCGCTTCAGCGAACTTCTCCAGCACACCCGCACCAATCAACCCCATCGCCCTCTGGAACAACATTTCAAACCCCCCACTCCCACACTGCCGAGGACATGCAGGTCCTGGGCCTCCTCCATCGCCGTTCCCTCCCCACCCGATGCCTGGAGGGTGAGCGCCACATCTTCCCCCTCGGATAAATTCAACCCCAGGCCATCAATGCGGACTTCACCAGTTTCCTCATTTCCCCTCCCCCATCTTACCTCAGTTCCAACCTTCCAGCTCAGCGCTGTCCTCATGACCTGTCCTACCTGCCAATCGCCCTTCCCACCTATCCGCTCCACCCTCCTCTCTGATCTGTCACCTCCATCCGCACCCCCATTCACCTAATGTACTCTTTACTACCTTCGGCCAAGCAACCCCCAATTTATCTCTCGACCCTGGAGGCATCCTGCCTCTATTCCTGATGAAGGGCTTTTGCCTGAAACGTCGATTTTTCTCCTCCTTGGAAGCTGTCTGACCTGCTGTGCTTTTCCAGCACCACTCTGATTTCAACTCTGCTTTCCAGCATCTGCAGTCCTCACTTTTGCCGACCCAATAAACCCAGTGTGACGATTTCACATCAACAAACTGAGACAAGCAGACACAACGTCTGCAGAAACCCTAGCCACATTACTTTACATTAAAGACATCTGGGAAATGATGTCGGGACAACTCGATCTTCTCAGCATCATGGTAGCCCACAAACCTACCAACACACTTGAACAGCCCGAATGAACCTGAAATACCCGATACAAACAACCAGCAAACGAATGTTTTTTTACAAAATACCATACAAGGAAATATATACATGAACTCTGCCGCACAGTTCTCTGTGGCAAGAAATGCTGGGATGAGATAAGGAAGATTTTTTCAGCCAAAACGAATCGGCACTGACTGGACAGCCATTTAAAATCAACGCTGTCAGCCCAGGATGGAAGATTCGAAGGGACGAACAGTTTTCCCATGTCTTGAAGATTTACAAAGCTGAGACTGGGTTTTGGTGTTTGTTCCCTTTCCACTCCCAGGAGACGCAGAGGTTGCGGCAGTGAGTTGGAGAAAGTGAAATGTGTGCATGAGCAGCGTGTGGGTCTCTTTCAGCTTCCCCTCCTCTGGCAGCGCTGTGACGTGACTGATATTCTCAGGGACATTTACTGACGTGAGACAGTGAAAAGAGTCTTGTTCCTGCAGATCAGGAATTCAAACCGTATGCCGGCTTCAGGACAATGAGAAAGATTAATAGGGGTATGTGAAGAAGCTGTGAGCTGTATTTCAAACAGGTAGCTGGAGTCAGATGCGTCAACCATTGTGCCCCTGGCACTGTGCGTACCTGACGCCGCCATGCTGCAGAGTTCTGACGTTAACACGGACATGTGCAGCAATGGGAACATTCACAAGAGAAACAGCCAAAGGTAATCACCATCACTGCTTCCCTTCCATAGTCCCAACTTTGTAAAGCAATATGTTTCACTGGCAAATAAAACACCTTTGTCCTCAGGTGTCTGCTTCATTTCGATCACGACTTCACACCCCTCACTGTTCTAATCTCATTTCCAAATACTTGACTCATTGCCTCAAAAGCAGCTCTGTGGGTATCTGCTTGTTCCACCCTGACAGGCAGTGGGTTGCAGATTCCCGACCACTCCCAATGTGATTGAAATATTTCAACTCCTCCACTGATTTGCATCTTAAAAAACCGTGGAGCTATCTATCTTTCTTTTTCACGACGTTTCTCAAATGTAGTCGGCAGGGCTCACAACCTGCGTGGGGAAACCGCAATGGATTTCATATCCATCGCATTCACCCCGCGGCCCACCAATGCAGATCAACACTGACAGCTTCATTTCCCAGGTCTCTCTGCCTGTGGAGCTGAGAAAGAGTGAATCATTGCAGAGTTTGTTTGAATCCAATCACTTCACAGGTTTTGAAAGGGTTAAATATCTGCAAATGGTGAGTCTGGGTGTTTCATCCCAAAAGATGACGTGGGCATTCAGTTAAAAACAAAACCAGAAATTGCAGGAGCAACTCAGCAGGTGAAGCAGCATATGTGGAAAGAGAATAAGAGAAAACCTTTTTGAGAACTCTTTTTTTTTCCTTATCCAGGTACAGCCAAACCTGCTGGCTTTCTCCAGCCGTTTGTCTTTCTGTCTCGGACTCTCAGCATCCGCAGTCCTTTACGTTAGAAATTCAATCAATTCAGAAACCCCTCTGTGCTTCCTCAGTGGAGAAGATTTCCGTTGGGAAACATTTTCATGGCGCCATTAAAAACGCGCGCCTTCGCAGCCAAGGAAACGGTAGGAGCGAGAACAACAAAAAGCTCCGCCCCAGGGTGGTCTTGAAACACCAACGTCTCGATTAGCAACCGAACGCGCTGACCAATTGCACCACAGAAACAGGTCAAGTGCTCGCCTGCACAGTCTCTTTGAGGAAGCTACTATTCAATTCATAACTCAAATTGCCCCGCCCAGAATTACCATTGTCTTCTATCAGTTTTACTTTTCCATAATAAAGCCTTGGACATTCATTATGGAGACATGGGGACAGTCTGATCCCACCATCTGCAGGTACATCCATGTCACGAGAAACGAGCTCTCCTACACTGGGACAATTGCCCTCCAAGCCTTTCAGTGTTTTGCCTCTTCCCGAATTTTCTCATTGGCCCCGAGCCGAGAATGGGTTTGAATTCCTGATGTGCAGAGAATTCTTTCAATGTCTCGGGTCAGTTCATGTCGCCAGAATATCAGAGTCAATCAGCAACTTAAACAAGGGGACGGTGTCTGGACTGTCTCTGCTCAGTCGGACAGTTCATTCTTCATTCCCCTGTAATTCCGCTTCCCAAAGAGTTTCTGAAGATTCACAATGTGAATTTATAGCCTTTGCTGTTTGAAAAAAAACAGTGCATTGTTTAAATGGTGATACATTGGAATGTGGAGAAAGTGAGGCCTAGAGGTGGAAGTCGAAAAATGTGGCACTGAAAAAGCACAACAGGTCAGACAGCATCTGATGAGCAGGAAAATGAATGTTTAGGGCACAAGCCCTTCATCAGGAATGACGTATGGATGTACAAAGGGGCCGCAGAGTCCCTCCACACCAGTCAATGCCAGTTGTTGGGCAGATGCAGCAGTCAATGAGCAAGGCAAGTGGTATATTACGAAGAGGAATTGAGTACAGAAGTGGGGTCATTGAACATATTTAAGGCGAAGTTCATCTGAGTTTTGAACGACAAGGAAGTGGATCTTTATGGGGGGGAGGTCATAAAATGGTTTTAAGACCAGTACAGGTCTGTCACAGGGTCTGACAGCACTGAACAGACCCTCAGTATGAACAGTATGTTCTAAAACTAAACTTGTCCCACCTACCAGTGTTTGGCCCATAAACCTTCGAACCTTTCGCATTCATGTACTTATCCAAATGTCTTTTAAACGTTGTAACTGTACATGTATAAAATCATGAGGGGCATGGATAGGATAAATAGACAAAGTCTTTTCCCTGGAGTGGGGGAGTCCAGAACGAGAGGGCATGGGTTTAGGGTTAGAGGGGAAAGATCCAAAAGAGATCTAAGGGAAAACTTTTTCACACAGAGGATGGTACGTTTAATGAATGAACTGCCAGAGAATATGGTGAAGTCTAGTCTGATTGCAACATTTAAAAGGCATTTGATTAGGTATATGTATGGGAAGGGAATGGAGGGATATGGGGCCGTGTTCAGTCAGGTGGAACTAGATTGGGTTAGGATAGTTGGCCGGCATGGACAAGTTGGACCAAACAGTCTGTTTCTGTGCTGTACATCTCTATGACTTCCTCTGGACATTCATTCCGCACTCAGACCACTCTCTAAATAAAAACTCCTTGTCCTGTCTTTATAGAATCTTTCTCTATTCACCTCAAAATAGTTGCTCCCTGATCCTGAAACCCCTAGCTGAAGGAAAGGACATCTGCTGTTCACCTCATCCGTATCCCTCATGATTTTATAATCCTCTATAAGGTCACCTCTCAATCTCCTGTGTTCCAGTGAGAAAAGTTCCAGCCTATCCACTCTAGATATAGATATATTCATATCCAGTTATGAAGTGTTCAATGCTGGTGCAGGCTGGAAAGGCCATGTGGTCTACTCCTACTCCCAATTTATCCTGCTGTTACGTTTCTCAGCCTCATTCTCTCATTTTCTCCCCGCAGTTCTCAACCCTTGATACTCTATTTCAGTGTTAAACATAGTCAGTGACCTGGCCTCCACAGCTTTCTGTGACAATGAATTCCATAGTTTCACCACTCTCTGGCTCCAGAAATTTCTCCTAATCTCCATTCTCCCTTTATGCTGACGCTATGCCCATGGGTATTCGTCTCTCCTCCCAATGAAAACATCTTCCCAATGTCCACTCTGTCCAGGCTCTTTAATATTCTGTACGTTTCAGTTAGATCCCCCTTGAATGTGGGCCTGTTAATTAGCATGAACCAAACCCTTCAGGATGAGGATAGCAGGGATTAGGTTCAACAAAGTGAGAATCGAGGGAGAGTGGAGGAAGCTTTTAGGGAATAAGAGAGGAAAGAAAGTTTAGAACATAGAACATGGAACAATATAGTACAGAACAGGCCCTTCGGCCCACGATGTGGTGCCGAACATTTGTTTGACATAAATTAAAATTGATCAGATGAGCCGATGGGCCAAGGAGTGGCGGATGGAGTTTAACTTAGACAAATATGAGCTTTTCATTTTGATGTGGCAAATCAGGGCAGGACCGATGTGGTTAATGGTAAATTCCTGGGGAGTGTTGCTGAACAAAGGAACCTTGGAAAGCAGGCTCATAGTTCCTTGAAAGTGGAGTTGCGCGGAGATAGGATAGCAAGGAAGGCGTTTGGTACGCTTTCTTTTATTGGTCAGAACACTGAGTATAGGAGTTTGGAGGTAATGTTGTGGCTGCACGGGACATTGGAAAGGCCACTTTTGGAATACCGCACTCAGTTCTGGTTTCCCTGCTGTCGGAAAGGTGTTGTGAAATTTGAAAGGGTTCGGAAAAGATTTAGGAGGTTGTTGCCAGAGTTTGAGGGTTTGAGCTACAGTGAGACGCTGAATAGGCTGGGGCTGTATTCCCTGGAGCGTCGGTGACCATTCGAAGTTTATAAGGGGCATGTATAGGGTGAATAACGGAGATCTTTTTCCCCAGGATATGGGAGTCCTAAAGTAGAGAGTGTAAGTTTGAGGTGAGGGGGGGAAGACTTTAAAGGGATCTGAGGAGCAGCATTTTCATGCAGAGGGTGATGTGTGCATGGAACGAGCTGCCAGAGGAAATGGTGGAGGCTGGTACAATTACAATATTTAAAGGCATCTGGATGGGTATATGAATAGGAAGGGTTTAGAGGGTTATGGGCCAAATGCTGGCAAATGGGTCGAGATTAATTTTGGATATCTGGTTGGCACGGACGAGTTGGACTAAGGGTCTGTTTCCATGCTACATGACTCTAATGAAACTTGGTGAAAGTCGAAGCGTCATGGTGAAGAGTGAACTTTCAGAAGCAGCTTTCAAAGATGTTTTGCCCTTACGAGGAGCAGAAATCTTCCATTTGTGAGATAGTAGCCGGGTGAGTGAGTACGTCCAGGATTTTGTTAGAAAGTGGGAATTCATTGCACTGTAGGGATGAAGTGTTTTAAGTTTTCCCGGCAGTAAGTACAGTATGCTGAACGGGGAGCCTAGTGAAGGGTTAGGTTGGTTTTAGTTTTAAACTGTTCATTTCTTTCAGGCTCCAACATTGTATTTCCAATGCTTTCAATCAGAAGGTGCAGTGAATCAGTAACTGGTATCGTTAGAAGCCTTACGATTTTCAGTACTGCAGGTATTGCATTGTTTCATCAGCATTGTAAAGGTCACTGGCAGCAGCAGCAGGTGTGGGCTGTATTCACGAAAAATGATTAAACATTTAGATAACACACATACAAAGGGCAGGGTGTGAATTGTCTTTCGATTTGTGGAAGATGGGACATTCATGATGCTGTGATCTGGGGCAAATATAACTGCAGTAAATCATGGAATCCCTTCAGTGTGGAAGCAGGCCATTCAGGCCATCAAGTCCACACTAAGCCCTCAAAACTCATACCAACCAGACACACCTCCCAACCACACCATCAGGTCTTTTCTGCTGGTGGGAGAGACTAGGCTACAAGTTTGGGGGGAGTATATTTCGGACAGAGATGAGGAGGAGCTGCTTTTTCCAGAGAATTCCATATATGGAATTCTGTGCTCAAGGAAGCAGGAGAGGCAGCTTCATTAAGAAACTGTTGAATGGGTTTTTGCGTGGTAGGGGAATTAAGGGTAGTTGGGATAATGCAATTAGGAGGAGCTGAGATGATGTATAGATCAGCCATGATTTTAATGAATGGTGGAGCAGGGTCGATGGGCCAAATGGTCTACTCCTTCTATTACTTTCAAACTATAACCCTGCGTTTCCCATGGCCAACCCACCTCACCTGCACATCCCTGGACACTGGGCAATTTAGCATGGCCAATCCAAATCAAGGCCAGTGAGCAATGTAGTGATGTGGAAACCAAACATCAGAGAATGATAGAAAGGGCCAAGGAAAATAAATGTGCTGGCAATCAAAACTGGATTCTCACCATCACAAAAAAACTAAAAGCTCAGTATGTGAATGTGTGCTGCATTGTTACAAAAGCGAAATAATTGACTGCTCACGTTGAAGAGAATAATTGTGATCTGAGACTCCTGACAGAGAAATGGCTTCAGAATGACAAGGATTGGATCCGGAATATCGAGTGGCTACGTGGCATTCAAGTCGAGTGAGAAACTCATTAAAGGTAGAGGGTAGGCACTGCAAATGAAAGCACTGATAACATGATAGTCTGGTTTAAACTCGGATTTCAGGTCCTGATTTCTCTGTCCTCTGGTCTCCCTGTTCCCACAGAGCTAGATGTTGTCTGTTCTCAGCTCTGCTTGATTTCTGCTGAAGCTTTGACTCCCCTTTACACCCTCTGGAGCAATAAAATATTCTGAGCCTCCTGGAAATGACACCTTATCTATACCCCTTCTGATTTTAAAAATCTCTACAAAGTTATCTGTCAACTTGCTAGGCTCCGTTGGAAAAATGTTCCAGCTTCTTCTTAACTCAAACCCTCCATTCCCAGCAACATCCTGGTAAAGTAGGGAATAGGGAATTGTATCAAATCACATAAATGTACTGTCTGAAACAATCTGGTTGTGTGCTTGCCTGAGATATTGAGAGTCCCTGGTGCAAGTAATTACGAATGCAATTATTTTGGTCACAGAATTGGACAATAATTTTGCAACAAAATGATCTACTCTGATAAGGACGTAGTGGACATTTCTAGGGTAAGTGAACAGTTTGTAGATCAGGGAGGTGAAGTTCCAGACAGTTGAGAAGTGCAAGAAATGATTGTGATAAATAAGACAAAGAACTGTGGATGCTGGAAATCTAAAACAAAAACTGAGAGCACTGGAAAAACTCAGCAGGACTGGAAGCATCTGTGAAGAGAAAGCAGAGTTAAAGTGTCGAGTCCAACAACTCCTCTTCAGGATTCTGAAATAGTTTGTGAGAACCCCTTAAGTTATCTGCCCAGCTTTAAGACCATAATACACAGGAGCAGGATGAGGCCATTTGGCCCATCGAGTCTGCTCCACCAGTCGATCATGACTAATATGTTTCTCCATCCCATTCTGCTGCCTTCTCCTCAAAACCCTTGACCCCTTACTAATCAAGAACCTATCTCTGTCTTAAATACTCTCAATCACTTGGCATCCTCAACCCTTCTCCTAGTGGAAACATCATCTCCACGTCCACACTGTCCAGGCATAGAGTAGCACAGCGCTGCCTGACCCACTGTGATCTGCAGCATTTGTTGTTTTCAGGTACGATTCCAGCATCGACAACAACACGCTTCTAAATTTTGTACCCAGTTGGTTAGCTCTCCCTGGATCCCGTGAGATTTAACCTGATTCAACAATCCGCTATGCGGTACAATTCACAAAGTTCACGGACCCCACCTCTTTCAGCACACATAGGAAGCACGATGGGTCGGTGGTTAGCACTGCTGCCTCCCAACATCACGGGCCCGCGTTCAATCCCGGCCTTTGGGCAACTGCCTGTGTGGAGTTTGCCCATTTTCCCTGCCGTGTGTGTGTGTGGGTTTCCTCCGGGTGCTCTGGTTTACTGCCAAAATCTAAAGATGTGCAGGTACAGGTGAAATGGGCCCACGGTGTGCAGGTCAGGTGCATTAGTCAGGAGGAAATGTACAGTAATGGAAAAGAGGAATGTGTCTGGATGGGTTATACTTTGGATGGTCGGTGGGAACTTATTGGGCTGAATGGTGAGTGTGAAGGTTAAAGTAAACACAGTGCCTTGCTTGAGCTGTTTTCCCAGCTATACCAGAGGCTGAGGGGTGATCATACAGACGTTTATAGAATCATGAGAGGCATGAATAGGGTAAACAGACAAGGTCATTTCCCAGGGATGGGAGAAATCCAGAACAGGAGGGTAATATGTTTGGGGTGAGGGAGGCAAGTGTGAGGCACAATCTGCCGGAGGAAGTGGTGGATACAAGTCCAATTATAAGATTTAAAAGACATCTGGATGGGTATATGAATAGGAAGAGTTCAGAGGGATATGGGACAAGTGCTGGTAAATGAGACGAGATTAATTTAGGCTATCTGGTCGGCACGGATGAGTTGGACCGAAGGACCTGTTTTTATTCTGTGTATCTCTATGACTCTGGCTAGGCCGTAATGTTTTCCATGTCTGTATGTTCAGTTTCTGTCTGGTGTCGGTGCCAATGTCTTGATTTCTAATTTCCCCCATTTCCCCACTTCCACCTCCCCAGATGTTGACCATTTCATGTCTGGTTGTCTCTCAAGAGGCTGCATTGAATGTTCATCCTTAATTGACACTTTTCTTTTGCTTCCCAAAGTCAGACTTACTCACTCCGAGATGTCGTGAAAGATACTAACTTTCAGGTGGAGGGATCCAAAATTCAGAGGTGTCTATCTTGATGTGTTCACTTTTCGGTCTCTGTAAGATCCTGAATCAGTCCCGTCTGGAGAATTAGTTTGAGCGGAGTGAGAATAGAGGGGTGAGAGGGGGTGGGATGGTGCTTTCAATTTTGTGGAAAAAGAAAAGAATGTTCTGCAGAAAGTAGAATTGCTTCTTTGGAATTTCTAACCTGGACTGACAGTGATGACTTTTGTCATTTCCTTTCACAGATTATTTGAAGATCTGAAGACGTAAGTTTCAAAATCAATAGATGAAGAGCTTTGTCTGAAACATTGACTCTGCTACTCCTCTGATGCTGTCTGATCTGCTGTGTTTTTCCAGCATTTCACTTTGACTCTGACTCTCCAGCATTTGCAGTCCTCAATTTCACGTCAATGTCTGGCAGTCACTGAATCCATCGGGATTATAATAATTTTCGTCTATGATTCTGTGAGAAGGAACCAAGCTTTTTGGTTCCTGTTTCAGAACGTTTTCAGCATCAGTGAGACTGGAAGAGGGACCCTACTGTTGCAGCACTCTGATTGTGGAGCCAGTAAAAGGTTATACCGACTGGGAGGCAGAACACACGGCAGGGAGGTGCTGTACACGCGTTTGTGTGCAGCTGAAGCTTCGGTCATGGAGAAACCCAAGGAATCCCGCCCCGTAGAGAAACCGTGGAAGTGTGGCGACTGTGGGAAAGGCTTCCATTTCCCATCTGACCTGAAGACTCATGGGCACAGTCACACCGGGGAGAGGCTGTTCTCCTGCCCTGAGTGCAGAAAGGGCTTCAGCAATTCTTCCCACCTGCTGAGCCATCAGCGGGTCCACATTAGGGAGAGGCACTTCAGGTGTCCCAAGTGCGGGAAGGCCTTCAGCAGTTCCTACGTTCTGCAGAGGCACCACACTGGGGAGAGGCCATTCGCCTGCCCCGAATGCAGGAAGGCCTTCATCTATTCCGCCGTCCTGCTGACCCACCGATGGGTCCACATGGTGGAGAAGCCCTTCAGCTGGTCCAAGTGCGGACAGGCCTTCAAAGATGCCTCTGCCCTGCTGATGCACCAGCGGGTCTACATTGGGTGAGGCCGTTCTCCTGCTCTGAGAGCAGAAAGGGCTTCAGAAATTCCTCCCACCTGCTGAGGCACCAGCGGGTCCACACAGGGGAGAGGTCGTTCACCTGCCCCGAGTGCAGGCGGAGGCTCTCATCATTCTGCTCCTTGCAGAAGCAACAGCGGGCACACCAGTGCTCCCAACAATCTGATTCTGCTGGTGAAGCCGCTGTGGGTCACTGCCAGGACTGTTCCCCTGCCAGGATAGTAATTATAGTGGGAAAATCGGCTGGTATTTTTTGTTTTATGCCCTCGTGCCCCCATCCCGCAACGTTGCTTCCAGTGGGCACTGCTGTTCGTTGAGCCCAGGAGCTGTTCTCTTTTTTTCTGTCCAGTTAAAGAATTGTTGGCTCTGTCTGGGAATGAGCCCCAGTCTGTAAGAAATAGCTGAATACTTCAGAGTGTCCATTCGCATTCAGCAGTGACTTTGAAATTAAATTTACGGTGATGTGCCCGAGTAAATCTGTGGTATTCATAATTGTTTGTTTTTGTTAAAATTATGATTCTCGTGTGCAAGATCTGTTCATCAAGTCTAGTTAGGAACAGTTGAGAAATTTTGAGGGATTGTGGGGAGGGGCTGTACACACGTCTGTATAAGGCTGAAGCTTCGGTCATTGAGAAACCCAAGGAATCCTGTCCTGTGGAGAAACCGTGGAAGATTGGCGAGTGTGGGAAGGGCTTCTGTTTTCCGTCTGACCTGGACATTTCTCGGTGAAGTCACACTGGGGAGAGGCTGTTCTCCTGTCCCGAGTGTGGGAAGGGCTTCAGCAATTTCTCCCACCTGCAGAAGCACCAGCGGGGAGAGGCTGTTCTCCTGCCACTCGTGCAGAAAGGGCTTCAGCAATTCCTCCGCCAAGCTGAGGCACCTGCGGGTCCACCTGTCCTCGTGCGGGTGAAGGTTCTTATCATCCTACAACTTGCGGAAGCATCAGCGGGCGCACAAGTGATCACAACAATCTGATTCTCTTGGTGAAACTGCTGTGTGTCACTCCCAGGACTGAGCCCCTGTGCATTCTGACAGTGTGTTGGTGCAGTGGGAGATTCAGTGGGCTTTTTTTGTTTTATGCCCTTACCCCGCCCAGCCCCGTCGCCAACTTTGCTTCCATTGGGCGTTGCTGCTTGTTGAGCCCAGGAGCTGTTCTCTCTAAGTTCTACTGTTCAGTTAAAGAATTGTTGGCTCTTTCTGGGAATGAGTCCCAGCCTATAAGAAATGGCTAAATACTTTGGGGTGTCGATGTACATTTACCAGTGACTTTGAAAATAGATTTACAGTTACGTGTCTGTGAAAAGCTCATAGTCCAAGGATTGCCCAAAGGCTTCGCAATCCATTGTTGAAAACTGTTTGTTTGAACTGGTAAGTTTTAAAAAAAATCTTTCTTAATTTGCCGCTTAAGTCTCTGTCTCTGAGATGGTGAGGGACTTGATCAAAGGGTTTAAATCATTGCTGTTAATTAGATTATCTTCTTTAACTTTGTCCTAGCAAAGGTGGCGTATTTATAATGTTGGTTTTTGTTTAAATTATATTGTGCAAGATCTGTTCTTCATCAAATGAGCAGGAGAATCGACGTTTTGGGCATCAGCCCTTCTTCAGAATGGCTGATGCCTGAAGAAGGGCTGATGCCCGAAACGTCGATTCTCCTGCTCCTTGGATGCTGCCTGACCTGCTGCGCTTTTCCAGCAACACATTATCAGCTCTGATCTCCAGCATCTGCAGTCCTCACTTTCTCCTGTTCTTCATCAAGTCTGGTTAGGAACAGTTGAGAAATTGAGGGACATTGCATGTTTTAATTTCACTGTGTTGTGAATCTGGTGACGGTAACACTCATTTGTATTGGGTTGCTTACCCTTAGTTGTAATGTCTTTCACCCCAAGTATTCACTATGGTAGTGAGTTCCACAGTCTCACCACACTCTGAGTGTTTTCATGAAATCGTTAGCACAGAATTGGAAGGGAAAGTGTTGACGAGGGCAGGATATAGGGTGTTAACTGCAAAAAGCCAGGAAGATATTCGATAAAGTAAAACCATGACTATGTAGGGACAAATAAGGAACTTTAACAGCAATGAAGAGGTCACACGTCAGTCATAGAGTCGTAGAGATAGACAGCATAGAAACAGACCCTTCGGTCCAAATGGTCGTTACAAAAAGAAAAAGTACTCTGTAGATATTCGATATTGTAATTGGGCAAGTTTCTAGATGCTGTAGTTGGTTGAATACGATAAGGTAAGATAGATGAAATTACTAAAACCAATAATCTAATTGGATGTCGGTAACCATAAAGCAAGTGTATACTGTTGATTGATATAGGTCAATTGCATGCAAGTAGGCCATTCAGCCCATTGAGTCAACATTGACTGACTGTCCCACCCAAACCCAGTTTGTTCCCCTATCCCTGTAACGCAGCAACTCTCATGGTTAATCTACCCGCACCTGCACATTTTTTGGATTGTGGAAGGAGGCCAGAGCACCAGAGGAAACCCACGCAGACACAAAGGGAGAATGTGAAACCTCCACACAGAAAGTCGGCTCGAGGGTGGGGTCAAACCCAGGTCACTGATGCCGTGAAGCAGCAGTGCTAACCACCGTGACACCACCACATGCTGCTCTCGAAAGAAGTGAATTTCAAAGACTCGGGAACACTTGAGAGAAAAACAAAACTCTCCTATCTCAAATGAGAGGTGAGTCTCTGGCTAGAAATGAATGGACATTACATTTACATTGTTAAATCTTCTCCAGATGTTATACAGCTCCATCATATCATCTGTTTCTTCTAAGCTTAAACGGATACAAACCCAGCCTGACATCCCCGTGTCCCCGATTATAAGTTGAGTAAATCAGAGACACTCGACATCACTGGCATGACACAGGATGCCCTCAATCCAAGTTGACCTTAACTCGATAACCTCTTGACCCCACGCCACAATGTGGTCAGCCGCAACTCAGACCTGAACGAGAGCAGAGGAACTGACCAGACAGCGGTGAGGTGGACATTGCATTCCCAGAGAATATTGTTCACGTGAGAATGTTTTTCAGCTCACATTCGGATCATTGCAGGGACTATGTCTCCTGTCATTCAAATGTGTTTGATCCCAATAAAAGCCTAGTCTTGCTGCACATTGTGTGTGTTTTATCTGTGTTTCACGACATGATTTTCTGTTGCTGTCATTCCCATTAGGATGCGTGCATTCAGTACCAGATAATAGTCTCTGTTCTGAATTTTCCTTGAGGATTGGTGTAGAGCGGACTAAATGTCAGTCATAATGGAAGAAGCTCTACTGTTTATTTAACCCTCTGCTGTCATTGTCCTGGGACTGTATGAATGGGGAAGAGTAGAGGACATTTTACTCTGTATCTAACCAAATGCTGTTACTGTCTTGACAGTGTTTGTTGGGAGAGCGTTGAGGTCACTTCACTTTCAATTTAAGAGTAGAAGAAGCTTTATTCTGATTGTATTCCCATGTTGTACTTGTCCTGGAAGTTTTATATGGTTTCTGTAATTGCAATGAATGCAGAATTGGCTGTGGGAGTGAGGATACTTCGACCTGAGCACACCCATCTTTGAGATTTCTGTGCTGATCAAGACAATCTCAGACACCTTCATTCACTTTTCCAACCAACAACAGGGTGGTTAAGGATGGATAAAAATGCTGGCCTTGTCAGCGATGCCCACACCCCATGCATGAATAAATACTTTCTGTTTAAAAGTTACATTCACGTTCCAAACCCTCTAATGTATGATTACTTACATGGAAAATTCCTGTCTGCTGGAATTTCATTTTAAAACATAGGAATGTGTCAACCATGTAGAAGTATAACAAGAAAAACAAATGGAGAATTTAACAGGTAATGAGCAGGACCAGAATGCTGAGTCAGCGTGACCCCCAAGGCGAAGAGAGTTCTCCCAGATGTTGAAGTTACACCAGTGCCTTTTACTCTTGCAGCTTCCCCAAAAAATTGTCCCTGATGTAAGATCATCCAATAACCCGAAGAACTGTTTTTATCTCCATAGCTGGTGCCAGACTTGCTGAGTAATTCCAGCCCTTCTGCTTTACCCTTTTATGGGATTGGAGCTTCCCTAAGTCAGTCTAATAATGAACTGTGGATGCTGGAGATCTGAAACACCAAAATACATAAATTGCTGGAGAAACTCAATAGGCCTGGCAGCACATGTGAAGAGAGAAGCAGAGTTAGCATTTCAAGTGTTGTGACCCTTCTTCACAACTGTTCTGGACTCAGGCCAGGATATTGACCCTGTTTCTTTCTCCCTCTCACACATTCTCCATCAGTGTTGCTAGACTGGCTGAGATTCTCCAGCAATTTCTGTTCTGACACTTTCACAAGTTTGATGTTTGTTATCCATCCCTAATTGCAAGGTGTCTTGCTTGTGCCAATTCAGAGGGCAGTTTAAGAGTCAACCACATTGCTGTGGGTCTGGAGTCACATGTAAACCAGACCAGTTAAGGATGGCAGTTTCCCTCCTGAAAGGACATTGGTGAACGTTGTTTTTTATGACAATTGACGTCTGTGCCATCAATACCATATTGAGACTAACTTTGTGTTCCACATTTGTGAATTGAAGTATTCACATGTCACCTCACCTCTTGCTGTGGTGGGATTTGAACTCATGTTCCCTGGATTACTCATCCTGTGACATCACGTCTACACTTTTGTTTTCCATTGTTTGCCATTTTGTGTTTGCTGTTTATGTCTTTGTCTTCTGATGTCTGGGAAATTGAACCTGTTTGAAAGGTTGCCCTAAACCTGCCCCTTTGACCAAATTTTTGGTCACCTGTCTATTCTTTGCTCCGCTTTTGTGATTTTTAAAGGAATTCTCATTGTGTTCGCGTGAAGCACTCTGAGATAGTTTACTGTACTGGTGTCATTTGAATGCAGCTTGTATCCCTATCTTAATATCTGGAACTAGATGGTCATATATTAAAAGTAGAAGACAGAAATGAGGATGATTCCTTTTCTCTCTGATGGTTGTGTGTTTTCCTCAGAAGGCAGTGGATTCAGAAACTTTAAGGCAGAGGTAGATAGGTTCTTGATAACCAAGTGGATGAAAGATTGTCGGAGATATGTAGGAATGTAGAGTTGAGGTTGAATTCAGATCAGCCATGATCTTATGGAATGTTGCAGCAGGCTCGAAGGGCCGACTGGCCTACTCCCACCCCTTGTGTGTCTGTATCAAGGAGTCTGTGTCTCCCCTCTTAGAGCTATGAACTGCTTCATTCCTTTCCAATATTACCCCTTATAGACAGTTAATTGAACACCAGATGGCCCCCAATTGGGAGCAGGCACATTGTAGCAATAGCAGTATTTCTTGTGTTAATTTTGTTGCTCTTTCTCAGTATTGCTGAGAACCTTCGAGAACCAAAACACTTCTATTATTATCGCACCAATGGAAGTGTTGGTTTGGATGTATCATTGTTGAATTAGCCTTCCCATCTTTTCCAGAATTCTGTGTTTAAAACCCTCGATTCTGGTTTCCGCCCCTGAAGCAGTTCTGACCAAGGTCATATTTGACATCCCTTGTAACGGTGACATGGATGAACATTCCCTCGTCGACCTGCGGACAGCCTTGATCAGGGTTAATGACAGTACTGACCTTCTCCAGCATCACTCTATCCTCTGGGAGGTTCTGCTTTTAGCGTCTTCCGTTCTGATTTGTTTAACCGTTGCTGCTGGTGTTGGCATCTATACTGATGATATCCAACTGTGCCTGAACACCACTTCTCTCCCGACTCCTCTGTCATTCATAATTTACCAATAATTTCATCTGAATGCCTGCCCGATTTCCAGTATTGGATAACCGTAAACATTCCCTTCGTTAAATATTGTGAAGTGTGAAGCCATTGTTTTAGTCCCCAAGGTCGACCTGAGCTTCCCCCGCCACCCGTCACCCCACTCCCCCATCCCAGTAACTCTGTTGACAGCCTTCGTGTCACATTTAAAACTAGGATCAATAGATTCGTGATCAGTTGGGGGACGAACAGTTTCAGGAAAAGGGCAGGAAAGTGCATGTGGAGAATGTCAGATCAGCCACAATCCTATTGAATGGAGGAGCAGGCTCAACGGGTTGAATGGCATTTTCCTGTTCCTATTTCTTATGGTTCCCGAGCCCTTACCTTTGATACAGATTTCTGGTTTCAGTATGTGCCAACACTGAGAGTGCTGATGTTCTCTTGTGTAATATCAACAACTTAGCAACTGCTGAAACCTCTTGCTCCTTTGTTACCTCTAAACACAATGAGCCAATGTGTTTAGGGGAGGCGATGGCTGACTTTAGTGTCACCAGACTATTCACCCAGATAATGTTCTGGGGACCTGGGTTCAAAACCTGCCACGGCAGATGGTGGAATCTGAATTCAATATAAATCTGGAATTAAGAGTCTCATGATGAAATCGTTGTGGTTTGTTGTAAAAACTCAGCTGGTTTCCTGGTGTCCGAACCTGATCTGATCTGCATGTGATTCAGATCACTGTCAGCTGGTTGAATCTTCACTGCCCTCTCAGTCAATTCTTAAAGCTCACATTTTTAACTTTGATTTTGCCAGAATGATTTATAGACGGCATAGGCTGGAGTGTAGAAGGGTGAGGGTGGAGGTTATGGAGGTTTATGAATTCATGAGGGACAAAGATAAGTTGAATAAAGTAGGACTTTAAACTCCTGAGTTGAGGGCAAGGGAAAGTGAAAGTGGTTAGGAGTCTTGAGTTAAATGGAAAGATAAGCAGCAGAATAGAATGTGTGCAGGCGGATTTAAACTTGAGACATACTGGGAATGCAGCAAAAAGGAAGGATAAGTTAGGACATCTTATGACTTCCAATATCTCTAATGATAAGAAAGTTAGCATTAAGGCACTTTACCTGAATGCTCGTCGCATTCGTAACAAAGCAGATGAGCTAATGGCACAGATCATCGTGAATGATTCTGATGTGATAGGCATCACAGAGACGTGGTTCCAAGGGGGTCAGGACTGGCAGTTAATCATCCAAGGATTTTCAACTTATCAAAAACACAGGGAGGTGGACAGAGGGGGCGGGGTTGCCTTGTTAGTGAAGAACAAAATTAAATCTATGGCACTAAATGACGTAGCGTCGGATGATGTGGAGTCTGTGTGGGTGGAAATGAGGAACTACAAAGCAAAATAAACATAATGGGAGTTATGTACAGCCTCCTAACAGAGGTCAGGACGAGGGGCGCTACATGTACCGGGAAATAGAGAAGGTATGTCAGAAAGGCAAGGTCACGGTGATCATGGGAGGCTTCAATATGCAGGTGGACTGGGTAAATAATGTTGTCAATGGATCCAAAGAAAGGGAATTCATGGAATGCTTACAGAATGGCTTTTTGGAACAGCTTGTCATGGAGCCCAAAAGGGAGCAGGCTATTCTGGTCCTAGTGCTACGTAATGAAACAGACTTTATAAAAAATCTTAAAGTACGGGAACACTTAGGAAGCAGCAATCACAATATGGTAGAGTTCAGTCTGCAGTTTGAAAGAGAGAAGGCAAAATCGGATGTAATGGTGTAACAGTTAAATAAAGGGAATTATGAGGGCCTGAGAGAGGAACTGATGAAAATAGACTGGAAGCAGAGCCTAGCGGGGAAGATAGTAGAGCAAAAATGGCAGGAGATTGTGGGTATAATTGAGGACGCTGTACAGAGGTTCATCCCCATGAAAAGAAAGATTATCCAGGGAGGGATTAGATAAAGGAAGTCAGGAAATGTATTTAAGAAAAAAAGAGAGATCCTATAAAGTGGCCAAGAGCACTGGGAAATCAGAAGATTGTGAAGGCTACAAAAACAAACAGAGGATAACAAAGAAAGAAATAAGAAAGGAGAGGATCAAACATGAAGGTAGGCTAGCCAGTAATATTAGAAATGATAGCAAAAGTTTCTTTGAATACACAAGAAACAAACGACAGGCAAAAGTAGACATTGGGCATCTTCAAACTGATGCTGGAAGCCTAGTGATGGGAGATAAGGAAATAGCAGGAGATCTTAATAAGTACTTTGCGTCAGTCTTCAAAGTGGAAGACATGAGAAATATCCCAACAATTAAAGGGAGTCGGGGGGCTGAGTTGAGTATGGTTGCCATTACAAAATAGAAAGTGCTAGAAAAGCTAAAAGGTCTTAAAATTGATAAATCTCCTGGCCCCGATGGGCTACATCCTAGAGTTCTGAGGGAGGTGGCTGAGGAAATAGTGGAGGCGTTGGTTGAGTTCTTTCAAAAGTCACTGGAATCAGGGAAAGTCCCGGATGATTGGAAGATCGCTGTTGTAACCCCTTTGTTCAAGAAAGGATCAAGACAAAAGATGGAAAATTATAGGCCAATTAGCCTAACCTCGTTTGTAGGTAAAATTCTAGAATCCATCATTAAGGATGAGGTTTCTAAATTCTTGGAAGAGCGAATCTGTTGGAATTCTTTGAAGAGGTGACAAGTAGGTTAGACCAGGGAAACCCAGTGGATGTGGTCTATCGAGACTTCCAAAAGGCCTTTGATAAGATGCCACACGGGAGGCTGCTGAGCAAGGTAAGGGCCCACGGTGTTCGAGCTGAGCTACTGGTATGGATTGAGGATTGGCTGTGTGACAGAAGGCAGACAGTTGGGATAAAAGGTTCTTTTTCGGAATGGCAGCCAGTGAGAAACGGTGACCTGCATGGTTCTTTGTTGGGGCCGCAGCTGTTCACATTATATATTAATGATCTGGATGAAGGGACTGGGGGAATTCTAACGACGTTTGCCGATGATACGAAGTTAGGTGGACAGGCAGGTAGTACTGAGGAAGTGGGGAGGCTGCAGAAGGATCTAGACAGTTTGGGAGAGTGATCCAGGAATTTGCTGATGAAATTCAATGTGAACAATGCGAGGTCTTGCACTTTGGAAAAAAGAATACAAGGATTGACTACATTCTAAACGGTGAGAAAATTCATAAAGCCAAAGTACAAACGGATCTGGGAGTGCTAGTCGAGGATTATATAAAGGTAAACATGCAGGTTGAGTTGGTGATTAAGAAAGCGAATGCAATGTTGTCATTTATCTCAAGAGGGTTGGAATATAAAACACCGTTGTGCTCTGAGACTTTATAAAGGTTTGGTTAGGCCCCATTTGGAGTACTGTGTCCAGTTTTGGTCCCCACACCTCAGGAAGGACATACTGGCACTGGAGTGTGTCCAGCGGAGATTCACTCGGATGATCCCTGGAATGGTAGGTCTAATATACGAGGAATGGTTGAGCATCCTGGGATTGTATTCATTGGACTTTAGAAGATTAAGGGGAGATCTAATAGTGACTTATAAGATAATACATGGCTTGGAAAGGGAGGATGATAGGAAATTGTTTCAGTTAGGCGAGGAGATTAGGACCCGTGGACATAGCCTTAGAATTAGAGGGGGTAAATTCAGAACAGAAATACGGAGACATTTCTTCAGCCAGAGAGTGGTGGGCCTGTGGGATGCATTGCCACAGAGTGCAGTGGAGGCCGGGACGCTAAATGTCTTCAAGGCAGAGATTTATAAATTCTTGATGTCACAAAGAATTAAGGGTTACGAGGAGAATGCGGGTAAGTGGAGTACAAATGCCCATCAGCCATGATTGAATGGCGGTATGGACTCAATGGGCCGAATGGACTTACTTCCACTCCTATGACTTATGGTCTCAACGACTGTCTTTTCCCGAAGGGTAGGGGAGTTCAAAATTTGGGAGTATATTTTTAAGATGTGAGGGTGAAGATTTAAAAAGCACGGGGGTGGTCAACATTTTTTACATTGAAGGTAGTTCGTGTGTGGAATGAACTGTCAGAGGAAGTGGGGGATGCAGGTAATGTTACAATGTTTAAAATTACTTGGAGAAGTACATATGAGCCAAACACAGGCAGGTGGGCCTTATCGTTCCTCAGATGTTCAAACGGACAGCCAGTCAGAGGGGGGCAGCTCCACGCCTATCGTTGTTGTGTGGCATGTGTGACAGCTGCAACAAGACGTCCCAACTCCTGTGCTCAATGCTCTGACCAATGAAAGCAAGCATGCCAGAAGCCTTTTTCACCAGCCTGTCTAGCCACGACTCCATTTTCTAGGACCTAATAACCCGCAACCCGAGATCTCTTGGTTCAAGATACTGCATATGAAACAGATTTGGTGCTTGTTGGCAGACGTTAATATTTGGTGCATATCTCTCCTCTAATTTGGTATCTTATGTTGAATACCATCACCGATGAAGTCCAGTGTGCCAAAACCTGAACTTCAAAATCCCTCTGTTCAACTACACTCAAGGTCCTACCTTTCACCATGTAAATCCTACCTTGATTTGACTATACAAAATGTAAGATCATCATATTTCGCTGTATTAAACTCCATTTGGAATCACTTTCAACTTGTGCAATCTAGTTCTGGACGCTCCCTCCCCAGGTAAAAGGCCTTTCCTATTTACCCTATCCATGCCCTCATGATTTTATAAATATCTATAAAGTCACCCCTCACCCTTCAAACCTTCAGGGAAAATGACCCTAGTCGATTCAGCATCTTCCTGTAGCTCAAACTCTCCAATCCTGGCAGCATCCTTGTAAATGTTTTCTGAACCGTTTCAAGTTTCACAACCTCCTTCCTGTAGCAGAGAGCCCAGAATTGCATGCAGTATTCCAACAGTGGTGTAATAAATGTCTTCTCTGAAGAGGATTTTTAAAAATATAACGACAAGCAAATCACGTTAGTTGGGCAAGACTTTCCCATAGCAGGTTGTTTTGGCTGTCCTTCATTAATCTATGTTTTTTTTTCAGTTATGAGAAAATATTTTGTGGGATGTGATGATTGCGAGCACATCCAACATTTGCTCATTGTCCCTCGTGGCCCTTGGACAGAGTAATTGTGGCTACATGCCAGAAGGCAGTTGAGAGTCAACCACATTATAATAGGTCTGGAGTCACAAGGTGTGTGTGCTTGGTGCGCGCGCGCACATGCATACATGCATGCAGAGTTCATGAATGACAGATTTTGTGTCTTAAAAAGGACAGTTTCTGGAGAAACACAACAGTTCTGGTAGCATCTATGAAGAGACAACAGTGTTACTGCTTTGAGTCCAATGGTCCTTCAAAACTTGGCTGCATTCAAAACATTAACTGGTTTCTCCACACAGATGCTGCCAAACCTGCTGCGTTTCCCCAGCAATTTTGCCTTTTTTTGCTGATCTCCAATATCTGCAATTCATTATTTTAGTGAATAACTGTTTCCTGGTTGCCAGGAACGAGATAAACTTTCACTTCCAGATCTTTTTATTAGTTGAACATAAATTCCACCAACAGCCATGATGGGATTTGAATTTGTGTTCTCAGAAGACCTAGATCTCTAGGTTGCTCAACCATTATCACTAGATCCCAATCTTCCCTTCAATGACAATTTTCTCCTGACAATTTTCATTTATTCATTCATGGGATGTCGCACTTTGTCTCCCACTATTGTTTGGGTAAACATCAACTTCAATTTCCTGCTGTTTCCCCATAATTCTCAATTCCCTTTCTGATTTAAAAAAAATATATCTTAGTTTTGAATGCACTTAACAATCCAGGCTCAACATCTGTCCCAAACATGCAATCCCTTATTTGTAGGTTATTCCCTCTGGTTCTAAACTCACCCACAAGGGTAAACGTTCCCACATCTAGCCGGTCACGTCTCCTCAGAATCTTGTTTGTGACAATAATGTTACCTCGAAATCTTCTAACTTTTATTAAACACAGGCCCAACCTATTCATTTCTCCTCATAAGACATTATTTCTATCCCTGATAGCATCCTGGTCAACCTTCTCTGGACTGCCTCCAATGCCAGTATATCTTTCCTTAGCTGAAAGGCCCAAAACTTCTCCCAGTGTTCAGTTGTGGCCTAATTGGTGTCTGATTTAGGTTCACTATAACCTCCCCACTCTTATACTCCATTTTAAAAGCAACATCCCATTTGCCTTCCCTATTACTCACTGAACTTGGATGAAGTGTTCATGGATGTGAGCTTGCAAATCCTTCTATTCAGCAGATTTCTCCATTGAACATTCAGCACATTTCCTCTTGGCAAAGTGCACAACCTCATTTTCCCACATTCTATTCCAACGGCCAAGGTTTTGCTCATTTCCTTAACCTGTCGATATCGCTCTCCATGTCATCCTCACCACCTGCATCCCAATCAACTGTCTCTACTGCAGTCTTGGCAATAGTACATTCACTTCACTTATCCAAGTAATTCATATCCATATTGTAAATAGTTTTGGCCGCAGCAATGTACCCTGTGGGAAGTTGCGATCCTGAACATACCCCTTATCCCTACAGTAACATTGGTAAGCCAATCATCTATCCATATAATCAGAGCGTCTCCAATATCATGTGAATATCATTGGCACTGCCAGCAAGTCTTCCCAAACCGTCCTTGAAAAAGTGGTGGTGAGCTGCCTCTTAAATTGCTTCACAAATATGATGTGGTCTATAATAAAGGCTCAGGAGCGAGTTCCAGGATTTTGATCAATTACATCGAAGCAATGCGTATCTGTCACAGTTGGAATGTTGTGTTCACACTTATCTCCTCTTGCTGGTTGAAGTGATGGAGTGAAAGTTGCTCTTGAAGAGCCGCCACTCATATAATTAAGCCAGACAGATCGATTGTAGCCAGACACTCTGCCATTTTGACTTCTCATCAATCTACATTCTTTCCATCTAAGTTTTATTCACATCAAACTGCCACGCAATGCTGTTAAGGCCTCAGTAAACTATAATAACGTGAAGATCGCTGGGATGATTTTCTACATCCGACTGCAATATAAACACAGATCATTGTTTCCAGTTTTGGTGGAACAAAAGACATCGTATTGGTGGATAATTACAGTTAGTGCAAACACAGCTAGCCGTCGGTAAATATTAATCCTGTTCACTTCAATGGCCAAATTGCAATTCAGAAACCAAGTGCACTCGGCTGCTTGTAACATAGACAACATGACAAAATGGCTCATTGGATGAGAAATGGGACATTGAGGAGGAGTGAAATGTTTGCTTTTGGTCACTTCTACAATTGTTAGGAAAACAGGTTGAAAGGATTCTTAAAAGGTGTCTGAAGGAGTGGTGAGGGATAACACTTCAGACAGCGCAAAGGGGAAGACCACTTTCTAGTGGAAGAAAAAGACATTCCTTATTTCTGAAAGAACTGGGAAACAGAAGAGGGAATGAAATCTGACTTGGGAGCTATTTCGTATTTGTTGAGGATGTTGCTTCATCACAGTCTTGGTTTAGAGCATAAGTTCTTTATCAGGAAGAAAGGGTGGCCCAAGGGGGCTGAGAGATAAATGGGCAGGAAGTGGGGCTGGAGGGAAGGCAGCTGGGAGTGCAATCGGTAGATGGAGGTAGGAATTGATGGTGATAGGTCAGAGATGAGGGTGGAGCAAATAGGTGAGAAGCAAGGTGGACAGGTATGACAGGTCAAGAGGTTGGTGTCGAATTGGAAGGTTGGATTTGGGGCAAGGTGCGGGAGAGGAAATGAGGAAACTGATGAAACCTGCATTGATCCCATGTGGTTGGAGAGTCCCAAGGCAGAAGATGATGTGTTTTTTCGACAAGCGTCGGGTAGCAAGACTCGCACAAACAGCCCTTCCAACGACCCAACCCAAACTTTGTGTCCGCCACAGTGATGACACTTTTGTCATCACAAAATGAAACAAATTAGAGGGAACCTACAACACCATCAACAATCTCTTTACTGGCATCAAATTCACAAAAGAGGAGAACAACAACAAAGTGCCATTTCTAGATGTCACAGCAGAGCCGACATCAATGGTAAATTCAAAACAGCGTCGACTGGAAAACAACGCACGCGAAACAAGATTTTTCCTAAAGAAGCAATGATCACGACACATACAAAGCAATCTGAATCAGGACACAGATTCAATGAGCCACGACACACCGCAGCACCCAGGGACTACGAAGATAAATAAACAATTGCACAGCACATTTTAGAAGAATGGGCAGACTTTACCCCTGAAAATTGCTTCCCTGGCCGGGAATCGAACCCGGGCCACGGCGGTGAGAGCACCGGATCCTAACCTCTAGACCATCAGGGAGACATAGATGCAGCCTGTCAGCTCTATTGAAAATGTCTTCCCTGCCCGGAAATCGAATCCGGGCCACGGTCGTGAGAAGGTGTTCACCTGTGTATCCAACAATGTCATTTCTTGTATCCATTGCTCCCGATGGGATCTCCTCTACATTGGGGAGACTAGAGACCCCTCGCAGAGTCAAGTCACAGCGCTTGAGGGAACATCTCCAGGACACCTGCACCAATCAACCCCGTCACTTTATGGCCCAACATTTCAAACCCCCTCCCTCTCTGCTGAGGACATGCAGGTCCTGGGCCTCCTCCATCGCAGCTCTCTCCCCACCCGATGCCTGGAGGAAGAATGTCTCATCTTCCGCCTCGGATAAATTCAACCCCAGGACATCCATGTGGACTACACCAGTTTCCTCATTTCCCCCACCTAACATCAGTTCCAAACGTCCGGCTTAGCGCTGTCCTCATGACCTGTCCTTCCTGCCAATCTATCTGTTCCCCTCTGTGGGCCCATTGGTGCTTCAGAACCCTTTCAAATTTCACAATATCTTTCTGATAGGAGGGAGACCAGAATTAAACTCACTATTCCAAAAGTGGTCTTACCAATGTCCTGTACAGCCATAACATAACTTTCCAACTCCAATACCCACTCAGAGGATTGGGAAAGCTTTCAAAACCTACAAAAAACAGACAGGAAAGAATGGATCAATCAAGAACTCTATCAATCTATCTATCTATCTACCACCTATCTGTTCCACCCTCCACTCTGACCTGTCACCTCCATCCTCACCCCCATTCACCAATGCTACTTTCGGCCCAGCACACCCCCACCCCCAATATATCTCTCCACCCGGGAGGGGACCTGCCTCAATTCCTGATGAAGGGCTTTTGCCCGAAAAGTCGATTTTCATGCTCCTCGGAAGCTGTCTGACCTGCTGTGCTTTTCCAGCACCATTCTGATCTAAACTCTGGTTTCCAGCACCTGCAATCCGCACTTTTGCCGACCCAATAATCCCAGGGTGTCGGTTTCATATCGACAAACTGACACAAGCAGACACAACGTCTGCAGAAACCCTAGCCACATTACTTTACATTAACGACATCTGTGAAATGATGTCCAGACAACTCAACCCTCTCAACATCATGGTAGCCCATAAACCTACCAACACACTTAAACAGCGTCTAATGAACCTGAAATACCCTATACAAACAACCAGCAAACGAATGTTATTTACAAAATACCATACAAGGAAATATATACATGAACTCTGCCACACAGTTCTGTTTTTCACTGGAGCATCGGAGGTTGAGAGGTGACCTCAGAGAGGATTATAAAATCATGAGGGGTGTTGATGAGGTGAACAGCAGGTATTCTTTCCCGAGTGTGGGTGTTCAAGATTAGGGAGCAAATTTCGAAGATGAAGAAAGAAATATTTTAAAAAGACATAAGGGGCACCTTTTTTTAGAAGATAAAGAGTAGTTCATGTGAGGAATCAATGTCCAGAGGAGTTGCTGGATGCAGGTACAGTTACAATGTTTAAAAGACATTTGGATAAGTACATGAATAGGAAAGGTTCGGAGGGATAGGGGCCAAACACTGGCAGGTGGGACCAGTTTAGTTTCAGAACACAATCCGCATGGACTAGTTCGACTGAATGGTCTGTTTCTGTGCTGTATGACTCTGTAACTGTTCTGTACTGGTCTCAAAACCATTTTCTTACCTTTTCCCATAACTTCTTTGTTCTTCAAAGTCACGTAAGCTCAGCCTTGAATACATTCAATAGCGGACCTGACTGCAGAAAGACATCCCCACTTCTGAACTCAATTCCTCTTGCTGATATATACCACTTGCTTTGCTCATTGCTTGCTGCACCTTTCTGACAACTGGCATTGGCTGGTGTTGAAGGATGCTGACGACCCTTTGTCTGTCCACACATCACTCCTGGTGAAGGGCTCGTGCCCGTTACGTCGACTCTCCTCCTCCTCCTCCTCAGTTGCTCCCTGGCCTACTGTGGTTTTCCAGCACAACAATATTCAACTCTGATCTCCAGCATCTAACGTTCGCCACATCTCAACATAGCACCATTTCAACCATGCATCTCCTTTCTGCTTTCTTTTTACACTGCAAAGGCTATAACTTCACACTGTGGTACTGCATTTGCCATGTGTTTCCAAGTTGACACACAGACCGGGATCAACTTTTCCAGAGTCTGGCCCCTCCCTCGGTTCACTCTTTCCTTTCAATTGCTGCAAGTCAACAATTGAACCCCAGAATGAAAAAGTGGAAAGAAAAACACTGTTGTCCTCACAAATGTTAGACAGACGAAGAAAGTTACAGTCTGGGATGACGTTTAATCTTATGCAGAGAGAAAAGAGCAGCTGCAGCTTCAGAGCTCACGGTCCAATCTCCACATTTCGACAATGGCCGGCTCTGATTGGCAGGAGGACCAGACTCCTTCTGGTCCTCCAAGGTTCCACACTGCTCCATGGAAAGGAGCTCGCACGCTCCCAAGAGTATACGCAGTGCTTGCTGACACTGGCGGTCATGCGCAGTGCTTGCTAACACTGGCGGTCATGCACAGTGCTTTGCTGACACCGCGGAGCATGCTCAGTGTGCAGGAATTTGTTACTAACTTTTCAGTTAAAAAATCACAAAGCACCTGGTGATAGTCCAACAGACTTATTTGCAAGCACTAGCTTTCGGAGCCCTGCTCCTTCATCAGGTGATTGCGGAGTATAACATCATAAGACTAAGAACTTACGATGTTATATTCCAAAACCACCTGATGAAGTAGCAGCGCTCCGAAAGCTAGTGCTACCAAACAAGCCTATTGGACTGTAACCTGCTGTTGTGTGATTTTTAACTTCGTACACCTTCGTCCAACACGGGTACCTCCCGATCATGACAAATATAAGATTACGAGAGAAAAATGCCGAAGCCATTTTTTTTTGCTGATTTTTCCCCCTGTGCCTCCACATTTTGTCTGGTTTCTGAACGTTTCTGTCTTTTCCCCTGGATAGAAGTATTCCAAAGCTAGAGGGTAAAGGTGAAGGGGAAAGATTTTAATAGATCTAAAAGACTAGGAATAGACATTCACCCCTTACTGGACGAAAGTGAGGACTGCAGACGCTGGAGATTAGGGTCGAGAGTGTGGAGCTGGAAAAGCACAGCAGGTCAGGCAGCATCCGAGGAGCAGGACAATTGACGTTTCGTGCATAAGCACTTGGCACTCGGCCATCGCTCCTTCAATCCCCCTGCGATAGCACCTGAACTCGCTGGTGCCTCCGCCGGTGGGAGGAGCAGGTGAATCCCTTCCGGCACTTACAGCAGGTGAATGGCCTCTGTCCAGTGTGGACCCGCTGGTGGGTCAGCAGTGCAGCTGACTGAGTGAAACCCCTCCCGCACATGGGACACGTGAATTAGATTAGATTAGATTACTTACAGTGTGGAAACAGGCCCTTCGGCCCAACAAGTCCATACCGCCCCGCCGAAGCGCCCCGCCGAAGCGCAACCCACCCATACCCCTATATCTACCCTTTACCTAACACTATGGGCAATTTAGCATGGCCAATTCACCTGACCTGCACATCTTTGGACTGTGGGAGGAAACCGGAGCACCCGGAGGAAACCCACGCAGACACGGGGAGAACGTGCAAACTCCACACAGACAGTTGCCCGAGGTGGGAATTGAACCCGGGTCTCTGGCGCTGTGAGGCAGCAGTGCTAACCACTGTGCCACTGTGCCACCATGCCTCCCTATGCTTCTCTCTTGAATGGCTTCTCTCACTTGTGGACCCACTCGTGCGTCTGCAGATGGCAGATCCGACTGAAGCCCTTCCTACACACTGGCAACATCCAAGGAGCTTCGAAATCGACGTTTCGGGCAAAAGCCCTTCATCAGGAATAAAGGCAGCGAGCCTGAAGCGTGAAGAGATAAGCTAGAGGAGGGTGGGGGTGGGGAGAAAGCAGCATAGAATACAATGGGTGAGTCGGAGAGGGGATGAAGCTGATAGGTCAGGGAGGAGAGGGTGGAGTGGATAGGTGGAAAAGGAGATAGGCAGGTAGGACAAGTCCGGACAAGTCATGGGGACAGTGCTGAGCTGGAAGTTTAGAACTAGGGTGAGGTGGGGGAAGGGGAAATGAGGAAACTGGTGAAGTCCACATTGATGCCCTGGGGTTGAAGTGTTCCGAGACGGAAGATGAGGCGTTCTTCCTCCAGGCGTCTGGTGGTGAGTGAGCAGCGGTGAAGGAGGCCCAGGCCCTCCATGTCCTCAGCAGAGTGGGAGGGGGAGTTGAAATGTTGGGCCACGGGGCGATATAGTGATTGGTGCAGGTGTCCCGGAGATGTTCCCTAAAGCGCTCTGCTAGGAGGCGCCCAGTTTCCCCAAATTAGAGGAGACCGCATTGGGAGCAACAGACGCAATAAATGATATTAGTGGATGTGCAGGTAAAACTTTGTTGGATGTGGAAGGCTCCTTTAGGGTTTTGGATAGAGGTGAGGGAGGAGGTGTGGGCGCAAGTTTTACAGTTCCTGCGGTGGCAGAGGAAAGTGCCAGAATGGGAGGGTGAGTTGTAGGGGGGCGTGGACCTGACCAGGTGGTCACGGAGGGAACGGTCTTCGCGGAAGGTGGAAAGGGGTGGGGAGGGAAATATATCCCTGGTGGTGGGGTCTGTTTGGAGGTGGCGGAAATGTCGGTGGATGATTTGGTTTATGCGAAGGTTTGTAGGGTGGAAGGTGAGCACCAGGGGCGTTCTATCCTTGTTATGGTTGGAGGGGTGGAGTCTGATGGCGGAGGTGCGGGATGTGTACGAGATGCCGTGGAGGGCATCTTTAACCACGTGGGAAGGGAAATTGCTGTCTCTAAAGAAGGAGGCCATCTGGTGTGTTCTGTCGTGGAACTGGTCCTCCTGGGAGCAGATACAATGGAGGCGGAGAAATTGGGAATACGGGATGGCATTTTTGCAAGAGGTAGGGTGGGAAGAGGTGTAATCCAGGTAGCTGTGGGAGACGATGGGTTTGTAAAAAATGGCAGTGTCAAGTCGGTCGTCATTAATGGCGATGGAGAGGTCCAGGAAGTGGAGGGAGATGTCAGAGATGGTCCAGGTAAATTTAAGGTCAGGGTGGAATGTGTTGGTGAAGTTGATGAATTGCTCAACTTCCTCACGGGCGCAGGAGGTGGCGCCAATGCAGTCATCAATGTAGCGGAGGAAGAGGTGGGGAGTGGTGCCGGTGTAATTATGGAAGATCAACTGCTCTCCGTAGCCAACAAAGAGACAGGTATAGCTTGGGCCCATCCGTGTGCCCATGGCTACCCCAGCACACTACTGCTGCACCACTCTGCGCCCACGCACCGAGTGCTATCCACAGGTCCCTTCGAGACTGATGTCAAAGATCTCCACCGCTGTCGTATCATATGCTGTTGCGCAGACGTATGGAGGCTGTGTAAATATAAACTTGTTTTCTAAACTCCCACAATCTGTTGGTTGAACTGTGATTTCATTCTGAATCACAGCATGTGTCACAGTGCAGACTGAGGCCATGCGGGCCACCTTCGCTCTGCTGGTTCGACACAGTCAGTAAACGTGTGTCTTTTGCCTTCTCCGTGTAATTCTACACATTGATACTTTAAACATGACCACCGAATTCCTTTTTGCGTCTAATGAATCTGCCTCTTTGTCAGTGTCAGTTAGGGATTGACTGACCCCAACCACTCCCTATACGAAAGCGTTCTTCCTAATGTCACTTTTCGTTCTTTTCCTCATGACTTTAAAAGTCTGCCAATCCTTTCAGGCGTGGGAGCATTTTGATGACATTACTTTCCCTGTTTAGACTTCGCATGACTTGGAAAACTTCAATCAGGCCAGATTTCAAGCTTCTGTTCTCTGAGGAGAGCTGTCCTAATTTTCCAATCTTGTTTCATTGCTGACATTCCTTCAACACGGCACCACTCACGTCAACGCAATATTCCATCATTTCACTTCCTTGCTTTCTGCCCAATTCGTACTCCAAGCAGGTAAAATCAATGACTGCAGATGCTGGAAACCAGATTCTGGATTAGTGGTGCTGGAAAAGCACAGCAGTTCAGGCAGCATCCGAGGAGTAGTAAAATCGACGTTTCGGGCAAAAGCCCCGACTTTAGCAAAGGAGTTTTTTGAGAAAGTTAACCGGGCACTCTTGCACAAGTCAGAAAACGCGGGCTCGTCCGGGATTTCGCGCAAGTCTATGCAGTAGAAGACCCAACGCGAGAATCATGCCCCGAGACCAACGAGCCACTCCAGAGAGCACACAAGCAGCCCCGCTCCCTGAGTCTTGCTCAGTGTGAAATACACTTGACATTGATCTGATAACTGCAAGCGGCAAAGAGTTTCCAGAACAATTGCTTCTCATCCTGTCTCCCTGCTCCCGTTTGTCCCGGACCCAGGAACCGGGCCCTCTGCTGGCAGAAAATTAAACCGTTTTGTTTCTAAACCTGTCTCTCACACCGGAGTGACCCGTGACAAGCATTGACCTCCTCAACATCGGGTACAGAGAACAACAGAAGACCACTCAGCCTTCCATGAGGGTGTCATCTCAACTGTGCACATTGGGCCAGTATATCAATGTGAAATATTTATGTCGAAGTTTTTTGAGAAAGAGATGAGAAGGCAAGGTGCAGAACAGAGCGCCGTTATACGGGAAAGCTGCTGAAGAGGACATTGACTGAATCAGAGAGATGGTTTCCCTTCTGGGTGATGCTCCCATCACGCACCCGCAGACATATCGCCGGCGTGCAAATATAAGCTCTGTCTAGATTCTCACATTCTGTTTTTTCAAACTGTGATTTCGCTCAAAAGCGCAAAATTTCAACACTCGCAACGTTCAAACTTTACGAAGTTCTCATATATATATTTAGCGAACACCTGGAAGAAATTCTTCCAAACTTACCTGGGGAATTTCGGTTTGAGGGCTCTTGAACTCTAAGTAGAACGAAGGGAAGTTTGCCTCGAGGCTGTGCAATGTGGAGATGTGTTCCCCATGTTAAATGGTAGTGCTTGACCATCTCAGTCCTTCCCGATGCAGGGTTGCCCTGACCCACAGGGAGGTTTCTTTGATAAACTGTTCTGGGGCTTCCTGCCGTACCGTGACGCCATAGGGCGAGCCTCCGGTGATGGCCTGCAGCTGCTGTGACACAATAATGACGCTGGCCCCGGAACATGAATACGAATTAGTTCATGAGTCACGTGGTACTGAATCATTCTATGGAATGTTCTTTCAACGTCACGGATGTATATATGAGAGGAGGTAAATGGGCAGGGCTTACACCTCGAGTCAACTCTTCCATCACTCGCAACATCGCCCACCCATCTCCCATTGTCCCAAGGCACCTTCCGCTGCACCCACAGAATGTGCAACACCTGCCCATTTACCTGCTCCCTCCTGAATATCCAAGGGGTCGAACATACCTTCCAGGTGAAGCAGCACTTTACCTGCACATTTGCCACAACCTAGTCTACTACACAGTGTGGTTTCCCCAAAGTAGCATGAAGCATGAACTGGGTGACTGCTTCGCAGAACATCTCGGTTCTGCCCGCAACAAAAGGCCTTGAGCCTCTGGTTGCCTGTCGCTTTAACACGCCACCCTGTTCCCTGGCCAACATCTCTGTCTCAGGCATGCAACAGTGTTCCATGAAAGCTAAGCTCCAGATGGAAGACCAACGCCTCATTTTCCACTTGGAGATCCTATAGCCCTCCAGTCTTCAACATCGAGTTCAACATTGTTTCGACCCGAACCCCATGCCCTTAACCCCAACCAAACCCACACGAGGCCTTGTTATCACATCGTCTGCTGTTACACACGACTTATTGTTAGCCAGGAACAGTCTCCATTAACAGTTAGTCACCCTCCGACACAGATCGTTATTCACTCCTTTGTCCCTCCAATATTCTCCCTCAGAACTGGTGGCAAAGAGAGCAATGTGGACTGATATCCCTGAGCCAGCTGTTTGTCCCATCTCCAGGAACCGGGCTCTCTCCACTGGCGGATAATTAAACTATTTTATTGTTGCGCTGACGTGAGGAGACTGTGTAAATATAAACGTTTTCTAAATTCCCACCTTCCGTTGGGAGCGAATGGGGAACTTCAAACTAGCGTCGACAGAAAAACAACACACACAAACCGAATCCTTAACCACAGAAGCAATCATCCCAACACCCACAAACGAAGCTGCATCAGGACATTATTTCAACGAGCCGCTACACACTGCAGCACAGAGAAACTACGAAGAGCACAAGAGATATACGTATGTAGTATATTTAAGGAGAACAGGTACCCAATAAACTCAGTCCGCCGATTTCTCATTGATGCTTCCAAGCTAACTCTCAAATATTCGGTTTTTCCCTCCATTCTTTCCTGTTTGTTTTTTGTGGGTTTTCAAAGCTTTCGTAATCCTCTGACTGAGTGTTGGAGTTGGAAAGTTATGTTGTGGCTGTACAGGACATTGGTTAGACCACTTTTGGAATATTGTATGTAGTTCTGGTCTCCCTCCTATCAGAAGGATATTGTGAAATTTGAAAGGGTTCTGAAGCACCAATGGGTCCACAGAGGGAAAGAGGCCCTTCTGCTGCCCTGAGTGTGGGAAGGCCTTCAGTGATTCCTCTGACCTGCTGACGCACCAGGTGGTCCACACCGTGGAAGGCCGTTCTCCTGCCCCAAGTGCGAGATGGCCTTCAGCAGTTCTTCCCACCTGCTGTGATACCAGTGGGTCCACACTGAGGAGATGCCGTTCTTCTGCACCGAGTGCAGGGAGGGCTTTAATCTTTCTTCCATCCTGCTGGCCCGCTCGTGGGTCCACATCAGGGAGATGTCGTTCAGTTGCCCTAAGTGCAGGAAGGCCTTCAGCAGTTCCTCAGCCCTGCTGAGACACTAGTCCATCCACACCGGGGAGAAGCTGTTCTCCTGCCCCGAGTGTGGGAAGGGCTTTGCCCGCTCCTCCACACTGCTGAAGCACCAGCTGATCCACCCGGGGTGGTGGAGGTGGGAGGTGGTGGCGGAGGGGTGGAGGCCGTTCTGTTGCCCTGAGTGCGCCCTGAATTCCTCCGCCCTGCTGAAGCACCAGTGTGTCCACACTGAGGTGAGGCCCTTCAGCCCGCCCGAGTGTGCAAAGAGGTTCATATTTTATTGCAACTTGCGGAAGCACCAGCAGGGGCACCAACGTTCCCAGCAATCAGATCCCACTGGCGACGCTGCCTTGGGTCATCCCCCAGGACTGAACATCCTGCCAGTCCTGACAGTGGGTGCAGTGGGAGAGTAGGTGCGCTGTTTTTGTTTTCTGCTGGACTTCAATTGCCTGCCCTACACCCCACAACCACAACCCCATGGTGGCTCAGGTATTGCACTGCTGCCTCATGGCACCAAGAACCCAGGAATACTTCCACCCGTCGGGGTCTGTGTGCAATTTATGGAGGGTAGGAAAATGGATCTGACTGGATTACTATTCGAAAGATCAGTGCAGATGTGTTGGGCTGAAGGACCTGTTTCCACAATGTAGGAGTTCAACCATCATATGAGCTTTGCTTTCAGTGGGCACTGCTGCTCATTGAGCCCGGGACTGCACATTGCCAAATGAAATCATCCAGAGAAACCTAAGACCGTAAGACCATCGGAGCAGAAGTTAGGCCATTCGGCCTGGCGAGTCTACTCTGTCATTCGTTAGTGACAAATGTAGCGCAGATGAGATTAGGTTCAGTGTGAAACAGGCCATTTGTCCCAACAAGTCCACACCGACCCTCCGAAGAGTAGCCCATCCAAACACATTTCCCTCTAACTAATGTACCTACCTCTACGGGCAAGTAAGCATGGTCAATCCACAAGACCTGCACATCTTTGGTTTATGGAAGAAAACAGGATCACCCAGAGAAAACCCACGCAGACGCTGGGAGAAAGTGCAAACTGCTCACATACAGTCACCCAAAGCTGCAATCAAACCTGGGTCCCTGGCACTGTGAGGCTGCAGTGGTAACCACTGAGTCACTACATACTGCATGCCGAAGCAGGCAAGCAGGAGATTGGGAGAATACAGCAAGCCAGGCAGCACCAGGATGTGGAGTAGTCAGGGTTTTGGGTATTAACCCTTCTTCAGGACTGAAACGTTGACTTCGATATGAGAAACGATTTACAGGAATGTTGCTGAGGGTTGGAGGGTTTGAGCTACACGGAGAGTCTGAATAGGCTGGAACTGTTTTCACTGGATCATCTGAGGCAGATTAGTGACCTAATAGAGGTTACGAAATCATGAGGGGCGTGGACAGGGTAATAGACAAGGTCTTTTCCCTGGGATGGGGGAGTCCAGAACGAGAGGGCAGAGGTTTAGCGTAAGAGACAAATATATTAAATGGACAACTTCTTCATGCAGAGGGTGGTATATATATGAAATGAGCTGCCAGAGTATATGGGTCAGGTGCTGTCAAATGGGACTAGATTAATTTAGGATATCAGGTCAGCATGGACAAGTTGGACTGAAGGGTCTGTTTCCATGCTGTACGTGTCTCTGACGACTGGTCCAAATGTAACTTTAAAATAGAGTCCAAGTAACTTTGAATAGTTCAACCTTGTTGAGCTCACCTCCTGAAAACTTTCAAATTAATCTCTCTGAGTGATACTGTTTAAACATGCTGAGTTGAACAAAGTATCCCATCAAGTTCAACACAAACCCAGAGTTGAAGAAGTCAGAAATCAGGACATCAAGGGGACCAAAACTGAGACAGATCTAGGGTTGCGGGTTATCAGCTCCTAGAAAATGGAGTCGTGGGTAGACAGGGTGGTGAAGAGGGATTTTGGCATGCTTGCTTTCATGGGTCAGAGCATTGAGCACAGGATATGGGACGTCTTGTTGCAGCTGTCACACATGCCACACAACAACGATAGGCGTGGCCCTGCATCCCTCTGACTGGCTCCCCCTTTTTATATCTGGGGGAAGATTAGACCCACCTGCCTGTGTGTGGCTCATATGTACTTATCCAAATAATTTTCGACATTGTAACATGACCTGCATCCACCACTTCCTCTGACAGTTCATTCCACACACGAACCACCTTCAATGTAAAAAACGTTGCCCCCCTCCGTCCTTTTTAAATCTTCTCCCTCTCATCTTAAAAATATACTCCCAGACTTTGAACTCCCCTACCCTTCAGGAAAAGACACTGGTTAATCACCTTATCTTTGTCCCTCATGACTTCATAAACCTCCATAACCTCCACCCTCAACCTCCTACACTCCAGTGAAAGAAAGTCCCAGCCTATGCCGTCTATAAATCATTCTGGCAACATCATAGTTAAAAAAGGTGAGCTTTAAGAATTGACTGAAAGGGCAGTGAAGATTCAACCAGCTGACAGTGGATCTGAAATCACATGTAGATCAGATCAGATCAGATTCGGACAGCAGGAAACCAGATAAGTTTTTACAACAAACCACAACAGTTTCATCATTTGACTCTTAATTCCAGATTTATATTGAATTCAGATTCCACCATCTGCTGTGGTAGGTTTTGAACCCAGGTCCCCAGAACATTGCGTGGGTGAATAGTCTGGTGACAATAAATTCGGCCATCCCCTCCCCTGGACACTTTGGCTTATTGTGTTGAGAGGTAACAAAGGAGCAAGAGGTTTCAACAGCTGCTAAGTTGTTGATATTACACAAGGGAACATCAGCACTCTCAGTAATGGCACATACTGAAGCCAGGACCCTGTTTCAGAGGTAAGGGCTCGGGAACCATAAGAAATAGGAAGAGGAAAATGCCATTCAACCCCTTGAGCCTGCTTCTCCATTCAATAGGATTGTGGCTGATGTGACATTCTCCACTTGGACTTTCCTGCCCTTTTCCTATAACTGTTCATCCCCCGACTGATCATGAATCTATTGATCCTAGTTTTAAATGGGACACGAAGGCTGTCAACAGAGTTACTGGGATGGGGGAGGGGGAGCTCAGGTCGAAGTTGGGGACTAAAACAATGGCTTCACACTTCACAATATTTAACTAAGGGAATGTTTACAGTTTATAGCTAAAACGTCCTGAAGAAGGGCTCATGCCCAAAACGTCGATTCTTCTGCTTCTTGGATGCTGCCTGACCTGCTGCGGTTTTCCAGCAACACATTTTCAGCTCTGATCTCCAGCATCTGCAGTCCTCACTTTCTCCTAAATAATCCCATGGATCTCACAGAGTGACACAGATGGGTACAGCACGGAAACAGACCCTTTGGTCAAACTCGTCCATGCAGCCCAGATATCCTAACCTAATCAAGTCCGATTTGCCAACACTTGGCCCAAATCCCCATAAATATTTCCTATTTTTATACACATCCAGATGCATTTTAAATGCTGTAATTATACAGCCTCCATCACTTACTCCAGCGGCTCATGCCGTACATGCATCACCCTTTGCGTGAAAAGGTTGCCTCTTAAGTGCATTCTATATCTTTCCTCTCCCCTTCCTAAAACTATGCCCTGTAGTTCTGGACTCCCCAATCCCAGGGAAAAGAACTTGTCTATTTGGCCTATCCATATCCCTCATGATTTTATGAACCTCTATACGGTCACCCCTGAGCCTCCGACGCTCCAGAGAAAACAGTGGATTCAGCACTGCCCTATAGCTCAACCCTCCAACCCTGGCAACACCCTTGTAAATCTTTTCTGCACCTTTTCTAGTTTCACAACATCTTTCCAATAGGAAGCAGGCCAAAACTACATGCAATATTCCAAACGTGGCCTGACCAATGTTCTGTACAGTGGCAACATGAGCTCCCAACATCTATCCTCGATGCTCTGACCAACAAAGGAAAGCATACCAAACGCCTTCTTTACTATCCAATCTGCCTGCGTCTTTACTTTTAAGGAACTATCAACCTGAACTCCAAGGTCTCTTTGCTCAGCAACACGTCCAAGCAACTTCCCATTAAGTGTAAAAGTCCTGCTCTGATTTGTTTTTCCAAAATGCAGCACCTCATATTTATCTACATTAACCTCCATCTGTCACTTCTTAGCCCATTGGCCCATCTGATCAAGGTCCCATTGTAATCTGAGGTAACCTTCTTTGCTGTCCACAACACCTCCAATTTTGGTGTCATCTGCAAACGTACTAACTATACCTTCTCAGTTTACATCCAAATCATTTATATAAATGACAAAAACTAGCGGACCCAGCATCGATCCTTGTGGTATAGCATTGGTCACAGGCCTTCAGTCTGAAAAGCAACCCTCCATCACCACCCTCTGTCTTCTGCCTTCTAGCCAGTTCTGTATCCAAATGGCGAGTTGTCCCTGCATGCCATGAGAGTAAACCTTGCTCCCCCGTCTCCCATGTGGAATCTTGATGAATGCCTTCCTGAAGTCCATATAAATCACGTCCATCGCTCTGTCCTCATCAATCCACTTTGTACTTCTTCAAAAACCTCAATAATGTTCGTGAGACATGATTTCCCAAGCATAAAGCCATGCTGACTATCCTTAATCAATTCTTGCCTTTCCAAATACATGTAAATCCTATCTCTCAGGATTCTCTCCAAAAACTTGCCCATCACGGATGTCTGTCTCAATGGTCTATAGTTCCCTGGCTTTTCCTTACCACATTTCTTAAATAGTGGCACCACGTTAGTCACCCTCTAGCCTTCCGGCACCTCACCTGTGACTCTTGATGACACAAATATCTCAGTGAGAGGCCCACCAATCACTTCCCCAGTTTCCCACAGAGTTCTAGGGTACTCCTGATCAGGTCCTTGGGATTTATCCACTTCTATGCATGTCAAGACATCCAGCAATTTCTCATCTGTAATATGGACATTTTTTCAACATGTCACCAGAAACTTTCTCACATTCTATATCTTCCATGCCTTTCTCCACAGTAAACACTGATGCACAATATCCGTTGAGTTCCCCCCCGCCCCGCCCCACCTGATCTTATGCAGTTCCACACAAAGGCCGCCTTGCTGATCTTTGAGGGGCGCTATTCTCTCCCTTGTTATACTTTTGTCCTTAACGTATTTATAAAAACCCTTTGGGTTTTCCTTAACTCTATTTGACAAAGGTATCTCATGTCCCCTTTTTGCCCTCATGATTTCTCTCTTAAGTATGCTGTACTGTCTTTATTCTGTAAGGATTCACTCGATCTCTCTGTCGATACCTGATGTATGAATCTTTCGTTATCTTTACCAAAATCTCAATTTCTCTGGTCATCCAGCATGCCCTACACCTACCAGCCTTTCCTTTCACCCGAACAGGAATATACTGTGTGTGGATTCTTGTTATCTCATATTTGAGGGTTTCCCATTTTCTAGCAGACCTTTAACCTGCGAAAAACTGCCCCCAATCAGCTTTTGAAATATCTTGCCTAATACCTGAGTGTTCCTCCAATTTAGAACTTCAACCTTTAGATCTGATATATTATTTTCAATCACTATTCTAATGTTAATAGAATTATGGTTGCTGGCCCTAAGCTTTTGCACCTTCGCCAGTATGTACATCCTCATTGTGAATTAGAAAATTTCCTTGTGCACACTTAACAAATTTCTCTATTTGGCGGATAAGTAAATGGACAGAAGTTATAAATTGGGTCAACTCTTCCTTCATTCCCATCAACCCTACCCCCATTCCCACCCCAATAGTCCAACGGCACTTTACCTTGCAATTGCCGAATGTGTGACACCAGCCCATTTCCCTCCTCCCTCCTCACTATCCAAGGGCCAAACTTACCTTCCCGGTGAAGCAGCACTTTACCTGCTCTTCCCACAACCCAGTCTACTGCATTTGCTGCTCACAATATGGGCTCATCTACATTGGGGAAAACGAACCGTAAACTGGGTGACTGCTGCACAGAACATCTACGTTCTGCCCGCAAAAAGACCCTGAGCTTCCAGTTGCCTGCCAATTCCACACCCCATCCTGTTCCCTGGCCAACATCTCTGTCTCAGGTTTGCTGTAGTGTTCCGGTGAAGCTCAGCACCAGCAGAACGAAGAACAACGAATATTTCACTTGGGGACCATACATCCCTCCGGTCCCAATATCGAATTCAATAACTCTAGGGCCTGAAATCCATAGTATCCTCGTCCCGACCACACACACCAAGCATTGTTATCACGCAGTCTGTCATTGTACACTATGTATTCTTAGCCACGAACAGTCTCCATTCACCCTCCCACGCAGATCGTTATCAACTCCCTTTCATGTCCAACAGTTCTTCCCTCGCTTTGGGCTCTGTCCTGATCTATCATTTACTGCATCCGCCTTCCTCCCACAATATCTCCTGCATATAAACCAACGTTTTCCCAATCACCATCAGTTCTGTGGAAGGGTCACCGGCAACTCCTGTTTTTTTTGTTTCTGATATACAGCATCCACAGTTCTTTCACCTTTTTATTGAGGTAGAGTTGGCAATTGTTTCGCGAGACAGAAGGAGAGGGGGGAGAGACAGAACAGACATGAACTTTTGATCTCCGTTGTGACTCATAATGTAAAATCATTGCAGTGCGATCACTTCCCTGAAGTATGAATAGAGGGCTGGTGCCATCCGTGAGTTTGGAGCGGAAAGGTAGCGCGTCTGACTCCTAGATCAGAAGGTAGCGTGGTTGAATCACGTCAGGTTCACTGACGTAGTTGGTGGACCAAATGCTCATCTCCCCCAGTTCATCACGACGATTAATTACAGCCGTCTCCCTCTGGGAAGCCGCTTCTTTCAGTTGGTGACCTTGTGGAGTGAGTAATATAATACCAATGTTTTTACAACATAATCCAGAGACTCCCGTCTTTATGTTTCAATCTATCAGGAGAGTGACAGCGAGTTCAGATAGAAATATTTCCCACCAACAGCAAATCCTTTCCTCTCTCTGGACACAGTTAAAATTATCTTTATTCAACAGAAGGAGCGGAAACGACAGTCTGACGGCCCCTCTCCACATTAACGGTGAGCCTGAATTTTATAAACGGTGTCAGGAAAATCCAATGGCGGACACTGATTTGGTTCAATCGATTGTTTTCCCAACCGTAATTCACCGAGAGGATACTGCTGTGTGAAACAGCGGGGGGAATTACTGCAGGGCCTCCTGCGTATGGAACACACCGCAACTGATGTGTTTCACCTTCACCAGTTTAATCCTATCTCGGAGAAGAGAGGTTTGATTATTCGGATCATAGCAGCCAGACAGAGAACAGAAGAAGAGCACTCAGACCTTCACAAGATTGTCACCACAGCTGGGTCATCGTGGCCCGTGTATCAGTATGGGATAGTAATCTGCATCTACTGACTGGAAGCACAGCAAATTGGAGTGCTGGTGGGACTATCACACAGGAGAAAACGGCTTCGACCTATCAACTGGAGTGGTTCCCAATGCGCAACTCCGCTCACCTCAACTGAATAACTGTAAACAAATTACTCAGTGATTCAAAGGAATACTCCGTTTTGAATCTGCATTGTGGCATGGACCTTCGAGAATGATGTCAAAACACCTTCATTGCTGTGATGGATAATCCTGTTGTGCAGAATATATCCGTTGTCAATTTTCCTACGTTCTGTTTGTCCAACTCCGATTTCACTCAGAATCACGAAATGTGTGACAGCGCAGACTGAGGCCATGCAGCCCACCTTAGCTCTGCTGGTTCAACACAATATGTAAATAAGTGTCTCATTCTGTCGCCTTCTCCCTGTAAATCTGCACATTGTTACATTGAACATGCCCACCGAATTCCCTTTTGTGTCCATTGAATCTGCCTCTTTGTCACTGTCAGACAGCGACTTACTGACCCCACTCCCTGTGCGAAAACGGTCTTCCTAATGTCACTTTTACTTATTTTCCTGATGACTTTAAATCTCTGCCAAATCGTTCTCGATCCTTTCAGGCCTGGGAACATTTTCACTGCATTATTTCCTCTGTCTGACACCCTCATGACGTGGTAAACTTCAATCAGACCAGCTTTCAGCCCTCTGTTCTCCAAACAGAGCTGCCCCAAACTTTCCAGTCTCCCTTCACTGCTGACATTCCTCAGGACGGTGCCATTCACGTTAACCTGTTCAGCGCCGTCTGCAATCACTTCACTTCCCCGCTTCCTGAAGTATCACCCTCAGAATTGAGCGTAATACAGGTGGAGGATTCATTCAGACTCGGATTGCGCGGGCGAAAAATCTGCAATACTTGTTCTCACTTTCAATACGTGTTTCCCTTCGCCGTGTTCACTGCAATGGCAGCTCTGCACCGTCCCTAATCCAGGCAGTCCGATCTTATTTAACGAAGTGGCTCTTTGAGAAAATTGATCGGGCATTTTTGCTCATGTCAATTTAAGGAATAATGGTTCACCTGGAATTGCAACGCGGGAACTCTCACGCGGCTGCATATGCTCGAAGACCCAAAGCTAGAATCACATTACAGACTAACGAGCCACCAGCCATGGGTGCAGCCAGCTCCTGAAACAGCTGAGACTTGCTCAGTACGAAATTCATTGTACATTGCTCCCACAAACGCAAGCAGCGAAGAGTTTCAAGAACATCTCCTTCTCAATCTGTCTCCCTGCTCCCAGGACGCAGCTGTTTGTCCCATCCCCAGGGACCGGGCTCTCTCTACTGGTGGATAATTGAACCATTTTGTTTCCACTTGCAAGCTGTGCTGGTGTAAGGCAGAGCCCATTCACTCTTCTGCTCTCTCACACTGTTACGTGAGGCAGGATAAGTCAGTTACGATCATGTGTAGGAAATGGGCAACTTTGAACTTGATCCAAAGGTCTTGTTAACGGAGAGACAGAAAGATGCTGTGCTGTCGGGACAGAGAGAAATGGACACCGGAGACTCTTCCCTCAGGTAAATTGATATGAGTGAATTTTTGTGCAGCCTGCTTGGTGTTCAGAATTTGTCCTGACACAGCAATCCTGCAGAAAGTCTTTTATTACACGGGCGTTGGTTTCATTACTGCAGGAAATGGACTAAAACAGCAAGTCATGTGTTTCAAATTCACCGGTTCATTGCCATCTGAGAGAAGAGGTTTCACACGAGATCAGGCCACAGCGACAGAGAACAGGACAAGACAACTCAGAGCTCCACAAAGGTGCCAGCGCAACTGTGTAAATATGACTTGTGTATCGATATTGAGCTCAGATACCCGAAGTTTTGGGAAGCAAACGATATGGTAAGTAAAAGAGCAAAGCATTGTGAAAGACGTTTAGACACTCAGGAAGTCGTTTGAAAGGCAAGATACTGAACAGAGTGCCATCACAAATGAAAGCCGCTCAAGGAGACACTGAACAATAGCAGAGGATGGTTTCGATCCATCGACCTCTGGGTTATGGGCCCAGCACGCTCCCGCTGCGCCACTCTGCTTCTATGCACGGCATCCTTTTCCACAGGTCCCTTCAGCCTTTCGTCTGGCGCGTGGCATGCACGTTCGAGACTGATGTCAAAGATCTCCACTGCTGTCGTCTTATATGGTGTTGCGCAGACGTATGGAGGCTGTGTAAATATGAACTTTTTCTAACTTCCCACATTCTCTTGTGATTTCACTCTGAAGAGACGCCATGCGGCCCACCTTCGCTCTGCTGGGTCGACACCGTAAGTAAACGTGGGTCTCTATTCGTCTCATTCTCTTGCCTTCTCCATGTAATTCTGCACATTGTTACTTTAAACATGATCACCGAATTCCCGTTTGCGTCTAATGAATCTGCCTCTTTGTCAGTGTCAGTTCGGGATTTACTGACCCCAACCACTCCCTGTACGAAAGCATTCTTCCTAATGTCACTTTTGGGTCTTTTCCTCATGCCTTTAAAACTCTGCCGAATTGTTGCCGATCCTTTCAGGCGTGGGAACATTTTGACTACATTACTTTCTCTGTCTGGACTTCGCATGACTTGAAAAGCTTCAATCGGGCCAGATTTCAAACTTCTGTATTCCGAAGAGAGCTGTCCCAAATTTCCAATCGACCCTCATCGCTGACATCCCTCAAACACTGCACCACTCACGTCAACTTATTCAACGCTGTCTCCAAGCATTTCACTTCCCTGTTTTCTGCCTCATTCGTCCTCCTGGCAGCCAAACCTCGTTTCACGAAGGTGCTTTTTGACAAAATTAATGGGGCATTTTTGCACAAATCAAGTTATGAGACGCAGCCTGTTTTTGGAGTTGAATCTAGGACTGCGCACAAGTCTGCACATTTAAAGAATCTACCTGAGAATCATGCCCCTAGACCAACAAGCCAAACAGCGGCTATTTCCCCACCACACACCTCTTGAGCCAGTTGAGACTTGCTCAGTGTGAAATACATTTGACATTGCTCTCAGAATTGCAAGTGACGAAGAGTTTCCAGAACAGCTGCTTCTCATTCTGTCTCCCTGCTGCTGTTTGCCCCGTCCCCCGGAAACAGGCTCCCTCCACTGTTTCGAAAGTTTTCTCTGACACCCGAGTGGCCAGTGACAAGTATTGCCCTCCTCAACATCGGATACAGAGAACTGGAGACCACTCAGAGGTTTTCACCTCAACTGTGCACATTGGGCCAGTATATCATTGTAAAATATTTATGTCGAAGCTTTTTTGGGAAGCGGATGTGAAGGCAAGGTACAGAACAGAGCGCTGTTATATGGGAAAGCTGCTAAAGACGACGTTGAATGAATAGGAGAGAATGGTCTCTCTTTTGGGTTATGATCCCAATAAGCACGCGTTGTGCCATTCTCCTGCATTGCTCGGCAGTTTTTCCAGAGAAGTATTTAGCTTTTCATCTGGCGTGTGGCAGGCACGTTTGAGAATGACGTCAAAAGATCTTCTCTGCTGTCGTGTCATTTGTTGTTGTGCAGACATATCGTCGATGTGCAAAAATAAACTCTGTCTAAATTCCCACATTCTGTTTTTCGAACTGTGATTTCGCTCAGAATCACTAATTTTCAAAACTCACAATATTCAAACTTTAACAAAGTGCTCATAGAAATGATTAGTGAACACCTGGAAGAAATTCTTCCAAACTTACCTGGGGAATTTCGCTTTGAGAGGTTTTGAACTTTAAGTGGAAGGAAGGGAAGTTTGCCTCGAGGCTGTTTAATGTGGAGATGTGTTCTCCATGTAAACTGGTCGTAGTTGATCATCCCAGTGCTTCCCGATGCAGGGCTGCGTGACCCCCAGGGAGGTTTACTTGTAGCAACCGGAGTGAATCCAGAGAGGGAGCAGATTCTGCAAAGGTGCTCAAATACTTTCTATCTCCCTTTTAGGTATTTTCCTTGGGTATTCCCTCAGATTGGCACGCATGCAGTTTGCACCCTTGAAAATGATTGCTTTTTTCCTCATGTTCATAATTAAAAGTGTAGTTTCTCATGGAACTGAGCCGCATTGAAAGGATTGCCATATTGATATATATATGTACACGTATTTAGCTTAAGATGAGATTAGATTTGAATGAAGTTTTCCTCTAAACACACCTAAGCCTATCTGGCTGCATGAGGGATTTCAGGTTTCTGTGTGCTGGGTATTATGTGATCAGCAGGCATCTGGCAAACTATAGGAACTGTTATGTTCGTTTAAGTGTACTGCCAATGATCACTTATTTTGTGATTTTTTTTTCAGGAAGACATGCCGAAAGAAATCTGAAAACAAATGATACATCAACTTCTGACAGAACCACTTGATTCATTGGGACTTGAATATCAGAAGCCATTCCATTCAAGAAGACATTGTTGCTTTTGTTTGCTTGAGAGATTTTGGACACTGGTGCGGCAGGAAGAATACTGAGACACCGAGTGAGGGAGATTCAGTGCGCTGACTGTGAAAAGTGCTTGACACCATTTACTCAGCTTGGGGGAATCAAAGTCTCATCCCTCACGGTGGAAAAGACTATGTCCCCGTTCTGATTGTAATTTCAAACCCAGACCAACACAAGGAAAGCTCCCCCAATGGGGAACTGTGGAAATATGGGGACTGAGGGAAAGGATTCCCTTCCCCATCCGTGTTGGAAACCCACAGACATATTCCCAGCGGGGAGAGGACATTCACCTGCTCGGTGTGCAGGAAGGGCTTCAGTCGGATCAGCCATCTGGAGACGCACGAGTGGGTCCACAAGTGAGAGAAGCCATTCACGTGCCCCATGTACGGGAGAGGGTTCACTCAGTCAGCTGCACTGCTGACCCACCAGTGGGTCCACACCGGAGAGAGGCCCTTCACCTGCTGTCAGTGCAGGAAGCGGTTCACCTGCTCATCCCACCTGCGGAGGCACCAGCGCGTTCACGTGCCATCGCAGGGGGTTGGAAGGAGCGATGGCCGAGCACCGCTAACAACCCAGCTCTGGGGACTCTCAGGTTCGAATCCCGTCGCGGCAGATGGCAGAATTGGGATTCGGTCAGTAATCTGGACTTCAGAATCTAAGGATGAAACCATTTTCAGAGGGCAAAAACCCATCTGATTCACTCATGTCCTTTTCAGTGACGGAAACTGCCGTTGCGGGAAAGGATTCACTCAGTCATCCCAGCTGCATGCTTTACCCGGCTGTACGAAGGATCCAGTTACAAAGAGACAACTCAACTGACCAAAAATAAAGAAAGTGTGGTGGGGGGAGTGGGGGTGAGTGTGTGGATTTTAACATGGAGGTGCTTTTTTTTTAAGAAAGCTACTTTTTTTACGCCTTGTGATGTGGAGACCTGAAGCTGTAACAAAGTTGGGTCGCAGTAAAGGTTACCTGAACTTACCGTCAGGCTCAAACTCTCATTGAGAGCTGTGAGTTCAGACGTGTGGATGTCTTTCAGCAATTAGGCCGGTCATTGAATGTATTCAAGGCTGAGATCATTTGACTTTGATGAACAAAGAAGTGGATGGTTTTGGGGGAAGGCAAGAAAATGGTTTTAAGACCAGTACAGAACAGATACAGAGTCATACAGCACAGAAACAGACCCTTCAATCCAACTAGTCCATGCTGACTATATTCACAAACTAAACTCGTCCCACCTGCCAATGTTTGGCCCATATCCTTCTGAAACTTTTCTATTCGTGCACTTATTCAAATTTATTTTAAATGTTGTTACTGTAGCTGCATTCACTACTTCCTCTGGACATTCATTTGACACGCACTCCACTCTCTTAAACTAAAAATGTGCTCCTCATGTCTTTTTAAAATTTTTCTCCTCTCCCCTTAAAAAGATTGCTCCCTATTCTGGAAACAACAGCTGATGTTGACCTCAGCTATGCCCCTCGTGATCTTATAAACCTCAATAAGGTCACCTCTCGACCTCCTATGTTCCAGTGAAAAAGTTCCAGCCGATTCACTTAGATGTAAGTAGATCCATATTCAGTTATGATCTGTTCAATACTTGTGCAGGCTCGAAATACCAAGTGGCCAACTCCTGCTCCCAATTCTCTCACTCTGGCCAGGACAGCAAGAGACCATAAGACATAGGAGCAGAAATTAGGCCATTCAGCCCATCAGGTCTGTTCATACCATTCAATCGTGGCTGATAGGTTTCTCAACCCCATTCTCCCGGGCTCTCCCTGGAACTCTCCATCCCCATGATACTCAGGAACCTATCTACCTCAGTCTTAAATATCCTCAGTGACCTGGCCTCTACAACCTTCTGTAGAAATGAATTCCATAGATTCACCACTCTTTCACTGAAGAAGTATCTCCTTATCTGCATTCTAAAACGCCCTCCCTTTACTCGAAGGCTGTGCCCTCAGGTCCTAGTCTCTCCTACCAATGGAACCATCCTCTGAAAGTCTACTCTGTCCAGGCCATTCAGTATTCTGTATGTTTCCATTAGATCCCCCTGAGTGTGGGCCTGTTAATCACATTGAAACAGACCCTTCAGGATGAGGTACAGCAGGGATTAGGTTCAGCAATGAGAGAATGGAAGGAGAGTATGTGGGACAGAGATTTTCAGCTTCGAGGGAATAAGAGAGGAAAGAGAATTTAGCATAAATTAGAATTGATTGGATGAGTCAAGGAGTGACAGATGGGGTTAAATTCAGAGAAATGTAAGATGTTGCATTTTGGTCCAGCAATCCAGGCAGGACTGACACAGTTAAGGGGAGTGTCCCAGAACAAAGAGACCTTGGAGTGCAGGTTCATCGTTCCTTGAAGGTGGAGTCTTACATAGACAGTATAGTGAACAAGGTGTTTGGTATGCTTTCCTTTATTGGTCAGAGTATTCAGTACAGGAACTGGGAGATCATTTTGCGGCTGTACAGGACATCGGTTAGGCCACCTTTGGAATACTGCATTCAACTCTGGTCTCTCTGATGTAGGAAAGATGTTACGAAACTTTGAGAGGGGGTCAGAAAATATTTAGAAGGCTGTTGCTAGATTTGGAGGGTTTGAGGTGTGGGAAGAGGCTGAATAGGCCAGGGAGATATTTTCTTTGGAGCATCAGAGGCTGAGTAGTAACCTTTAAAGAAGTTTATAAGGGGCATGGATAGGGTGAATATCCAAGGAATTTACTCCATGGTCGGGGAGTCCAAACTAAAGGGGCAGAAGTTTACGGTGAGTAGGGAAAGGGACCTGAGGGGCAACATATTTTCAGACAGAGGGTGGAACGTGTATGGAACGAACTGCCAGAGGAAGTGGGGAGGCTGGTACAATGACAACATTTAAAAGCCACTCAAGGATGGGTACTTGAATAGGAAGGATTTAGAGGGATGAGTCAAATACTGGCAAACGGGACTAGATTAGTTTGTGATGTATAGTTGGCACGGATGAGTTGGGCCAAAGGGTCTGTTTCTGTGCTGTATGACTTTAATCATCTTCAGTGAAAGCAGAAGTGTTGTTGTGAAGACTGGACTTTCAGAGCAGCTTTCAAAAATGTTTTGCCCTTTCTCAGAGCAGAAGAAGTTACAATGAAATCTTTCATTTGTGAGACAGCAACTGAGTGAGTGAGTGAATACATCTGGGATTTGGTAGAAAGTGGGAATTCATTGCACTGTGGGGATGAAACCCTACCCTATCCAGTCATTTCTGCTGGTAGATGAGACTCGGCCCCAAGATTAGGGGAAGTAGATTTAGGACAAAGATGAGGAGGAACTGCTTTTCCTGGGGAGTAGTGAAACTGTGGAAGTCTCTGCCCAAGGAAGCAGAGAAGGCAGCTTCGTTAAGTATATTCAAGACACAATTAGATGGGTTTCTGCATAATTGGGGAATTAAGGATAGTTGGGAAACTGCAGGGAGGAGGAGCTGAGATGATGGATAGATCAGCCATAATCTTAATGAACGGGAGAGCAGGCAGGACGGGCCAAATGGCTGACTCCTGCTTCTATTACTATGAACCTATAACACTGCATTTCCCATGGCTAACCCAACTAACCTGCACATCCCTGGACACTTTGGGCAATTTAGCCTGGCCAATCCAACTCGAGGCTGGTGAGCAATGTCGTGATGTGGAAATGAACATCAGAGAATGATAGAAAGGGAGAAGGAGAGCAAATATACCAGCAATCAAAACTGGATTCAGAAGATCACAAAAACTGAAACTAAAAACTGAATGTGAGCTGCATTGTAACAGAAGTGAATCAATTGACTGACACATTGAAGGGAATAATTATGATCTGAGACTCCTTACAGGGACATGGCTTCAGGATGGCAAGGACTGGATCCTGAATATCGAGGAGGTAGTCAAATGGGACGCTCAGTAAAGGTAGAGGGTTGGTGCTGCTCATCAAAACACTGATCACAGGGTAGTCTGGTGTCAGCTTGGATTTCAGGTCTGGATTTCTCTGTCCTCTGTTGATCTCCCTGTTCCCACAGAGTAAGATGTTGGTCTGTTCTCAGCTCTGCTGGATTTCTGCTGAAGCTTTAACGCCCCTTTTACACGTTCGGGAAAAGTAAAACATTTAGTCAATCGAGACCCAATACATAATCTCCCAGACTGTCAACCAGTCCAAGTAAATCTGAAGCACGGGTCTCCCAGGATTCTGATAGTGCTCTACCTGAGGAATTCTCTCTCCCTTACATCTAACTATTAATATCCAGCTATGATTTACAAACATACTTGCACCAACAGAAATAAAGCGTCTGTTATCAAATAGACATATAGATAGACAGCATGGAAACAGGGTTTCTCTATTACACACATAGAACCACACTCTCCATGGGGATGAATTTGAATTTGCAGCATTACATTTGCAGTTACATTCTAGTTTGCACAAAAATTCTAAATTGGAGGAAGGACAAATTTGATGGTATTAGTCAAGAACTTTCAAAAGCTGATTGTGCGCCAATATTTGTAGGTAAAGGGACGGCTGGAAAATGGGAAGCCTTCAGAACTGTGATAACTAGAGTCCAGAGAAAGTATATTCTTGTTAGGGTGAAAGGAAAGGCTGGTTGGTATAGGGAAAGCTGGATTACTGGAGAAATTGAGGGTTTGGTTCAGAAAATGGAGGAAGCATATGTCAGGTATAGACAGGATAGATCGAGTGAAGCCTTACAGTATAAAGGCAGTAGGAGTATACTTAAGACAGAAATCAGGAGGGGAAAACAGGGGACATGAGATAGCTTTGGCAACTAGAGTTAAGGAGAATCCAAAGGGTTTTTGCAAATACATTAAGGACAAAAGAATAAATCGGGAGAGAATAGGGCCCCTCAAAGATCAGTAAGGTAGCCTTTATGTGGAACCGCTGGAGATGGGGGAGATACTAAACGGGTATTTTGCATCAGAGTTTACTTTGGAAAAGGACATGGAAGATATAGAATGTCGGGAAATAGATGGTGACATCTTGAAAAATGTCCATATTACAGAGGAGCAAGTGCTGGGTGCCTTGAAATGAATAAAAGTGGATAAATCCCCAGGACCTGATCAAGTGTACCCTAGAACTCTGTGGGAATCTAGAGAAGTGATTGCTGGGCCTCTTGCTGAGATATTTGTCTCATGGATAGTCACAGGTGAGGTGTCGGAAGAATGGAGGTTGATAAACATTGTGCCACTCTAAAAGAAAGGTGGTAAAGACAAGCCACGGAACTATAGACCAGTGAGCCAGACGTCGGTGTTGTTGGAGGGAATCCAACTGAGGGACAAGATGTACATGTATTGGAAAGGCAAGGACTGATTAGGGATAGTCAACATGGCTTTACGTGTGGGAAATCATGTCTCACAAACTTGAATGAGTTTTTTTGAAGAACCATTGAAGGGAACTGCTGAGGGCAGAGAATAGATGTGGTCTATATGGACTTCAGTAAGGCGTTCAACAAGGTTCCCCATGGGAGACTGGTGAGCAAGGTTAGATCTCATGGAATACAGGGAGAACTTGCCACTTGGATACAGAACTGGCTCAAAGGTAGAAGGTGGTGGTGGAGGGTTGTTTTTCAGACAGGAGGCCTGTGACCAGTGGAGTGCCACAAGGATCTGTGCTGGGTCCACTACTTTTCATCATTTATATAATTGATTTGGATGTGAGCAATAGAGGTATAGCTAAAAGTTTGCTGATGACACTAAAATTGGAGGTGTAGTGGACAGCGAAGAAGGTGACCTCAGATTACAACGAGATCTTGATCAGATGGGCCAATGGGCTGAGAAGTGGCAGATGGGGTTTAATTCAAATAAATGTGAGGTGCTGCATTTTGAGAAAGCAAATCTTAGCAGCAGTTATACACTTAATGGTAAGGTCCTAGAGAGTGTTGCTGAACAAAGAGGTCTTGGAGTGCAGTTTCATAGCTCCTTGCAAGTGGAGTCGCAGGTAGTGAAGAAAAGGATAGTGATTGGATAGTGAAGAAGGCATTTAGTCTGCTTTCCTTTAATAGTCAGAGTATTGAATACGGGAATTGGGAGGTCATGTTGCGGCTGCACAGGACATTGGTTAGGCCACTGTTGGAATATTACGTGCAATTCTGGTCTCCTTCCTATCGGAAAGATGTTGTGAAACTTGAAAGGGTTCATAAAATATTTACAAGGATGTTGCTAGGATTGGAAGATTTGAGCTATCGGGTGAGGTTGAATAGGCTCGGGCTGTTTTCCCTGGAGCATCAGAGGCTAAGGGGTGATCTTACGGAGATTTATAAAATCATGAGGGGCTTGGATAGGTTAAATGGACAAATTCTTTCCCCTGGGGTGGGGGATTCCAGAACTAGAGGGCTTAGGTTTAGGGTGAATGGGACCTAAGAGGCAACGTCTTCACTCAGGGGGTGGTATGTGCATGGGATGAGCCGCCAGAGGACGTGGTGGAGGCTAGTCTGAATGGGCATGTGAATAGGAAGAGTTTGGAGGGATATGGGCAAGTTGCTGGCAGGTGGGACTTGATTGGGTTGGGATATCTGGTCATCATGGATGAGTTGGACTGAAGGGTCTGTTTCCATGCTGTCCATCTATGACTGTATAACTCTAAATGCACAATGTGCTGGCAGTCAATGCAGGCAGCCAATACATGTAATATTTTGTAAATTCCACTTGGCAAATCGAAGTGGGCTGACTCAAGATTGGGATACAGACAGACTCTGACCTCACTCCTTTCATGCATTATCTGAGCTGAGATGTCACCTTTTCTTATAAAACCTTAAGTTATCTCAAGAAGGAGCCTGACAGGAAATTCTGGGACTTGCATATTATTGATACCTGCAACCCATTCCAAACGATGAAAGACTTAACAATCCAGGTTTGTTCAGTATATAATTTCAGTGGCAGGACACTGAAAAGTTTTTCCATAAATTCTGTGTCCATTGATCTTGTACTCCACAACCAACTGAATAAGATGCAGCACTCTGAAAGCCGGTGCTTTGAAATTAACTTGGAGTGTAACCTGGTATTGTTTTATTTGTAACTTTGTCCATGTTGGGGTGGATTCGCCATGTTAAATGACCCATAGTGTTCTGTTTTGGACGGGTTCAGGTGGATTGGCAGTGTTCTGTTACCCATATCATCGAGGGATGTGCAGGTTAGGGTGGATTGGCTGTGCTAACTTAACCTACACACCCCTGGGCACTGTGGGTAAGATGGATTCACTGTGCTAAATTCACTCTGTCATTTAGAGAGTGGTGCGTGTAAGGAATGAGCTGCCAGAGGAAATGGTGGATGCTTGTACAATTATGACATTTGAAAGGCATCTGGATGGAAATATAAAATGGAAGGGTTTAGAGGGATGTGGGCCAAATGCTGGCAAATGGGTCTAGATTAATTTAGAATATCTGGTTGGCATCGATGAGTTGGACTGTTTCCATGCTGTATATCTCTGACTCTGGCTTGCCACATCTGTGTGTTCAGTTTCTCCCTGGTGTCGGTTTTAATGCCTTTGATGTCTCATTTTGCTCTCTTCTTTCCAGGGATGTTAACCACTTCATGTCTGGTTGTTCCTCAAGAACTTGCATTGCAGGTTCAGCCTGAACTGACAGTATTTTTTGAGCTTCCCAAAATCAGACCTGCTCACTCTCAGCAGTGGAGTTATCCAATATTCAGAGAGATGTCAGTCTTGAAGTTTTTGCTGTTCTGCCCCTGTAAGATCCTGAATCAACGCCTTCAGGAGAATTAGTTAGAGCGGTGTGAGAACAGAGGGGGAGAGAGAGTGGGATGGTGCTTTCAATTTTCAGTGTGGAAAAACAAAAGAAAAGAATGTTCTGCAGAAAGTAGAACTGCTTGTTCAGAATTTCTACCTTGCACTGACAGTCATGACTTTTGTAATCTCTTTTTACAAAGCATTTGATGATCTGAAGACGGAAGTTTCAAAATCAACAAATGAAGGGCTGATGCCCGAAACATCAACTATCCTGCTCCTCGGATGCTGCCGGACCTGTTGTACTTTTCCAGCGCCGCACTGTTCAACTCTGACTCTCCAGCTTCTGCAGTCCTCACTTCGACGTCAATGTCCAACAGTCACTCAATCCATCAGGACTGCAACAATTTTTGACCGTGATTCTGTGAGAAGGAGCAAAGCCTTTTGGTTTCTGTTGGAGCACGTCTTCAGCATCAATGGGACTGGATGAGAGACCCTACTGTTGCAGCGCACTGATTGTGGAACCTGAAGCAGTTATACGGTCTGGAAAGAGGAATTCACGGCAGGGAGGGGCTGTGCATGCGTTTGTGTGCAGCTGAAGCTTCGGCCATGGAGAAACCCAATGGATCCTGCCCGGGCAGAAACCGTGGAAGTGTGGCGACTGCGGAAAAGCCTTCCGTGTCCCTTCTATCCTGGAGACTCATCAGCGCAGTCATACTGGGGAGAGGCCATTCACCTGCCCCGAGTGCGGAAAGGGCTTCAGCTATGCCTCCGACATGGTGAGGCACCAGCGGGTCCACACCAGGGAGAGGACCTTCAGCTGCCCCGAATGCGGGAAGGCCTTCAGCAATTCTGTGACCTGGTGAGGCACCAGCGGGTCCACACAGGTGAGAGGCCCTTCAGCTCCCCTGAGTGTGGGAAGGGCTTTACCCAGGCCTCCACCCTGCTGGCCCACAGGCAGGGGCACACCGGAGAGCGGCCGTTCTTCTGCACTGAGTGTGGGAAGACCTTCAGCAATTCCTCCATCCTGCTGGCCCACCGGCAGGTGCACAATGGGGAGAGGCAGTTCACCTGCTCTCAGTGTGAGAAGGGCTTTACCCGTGCTTCCCATCTGCGGAGGTACCAGCGAGTTCATGTGCCATCACCGGGGGATTAAAGGAGGGTTAGCCAATTGCGTTATTGACTGGACTATCAACCCAGTTCCGGGGACTGCCAGGTTTGAATCCTGCCGTGGCAGATGGTGGAATTGACTTTCGGTCAGAAATCTGGAGTTCAGAACCTAATGAAGAAATGTTTGTTTGGGGGACATCACCCATCTGATTCACTCACATCCCTTTTTAGGGAAGGAAACTGCTAATGTGGGGAAGGATTCACACGGTCGTCCCAGCTGCATCCTTTACCCCTTCTGGCCTACATGTAACTCCAGACCCACAAAAGCATGGTTGACTCTTCATTGCCCACCACTGCCACCAGTCATTGAGTGGGGAAAGACTTACTTGTTTACAGGGTATGGGTTGAAATTTCTGAGTGAGGCAATACTTCCTACAGTTAAGGCTGTACCAAGGATCCAATTACAAACTGACAACTCGGTGGTGACCATAGTAAAGAAGGTGAGGTGATGTGGGGTGGGGGTGCACGCTTTGACCTTAAGCTACTTTAAAAGCAGCTACTTTTTCTACACATTTTTGCTGGGGGATCTGAAGCTGTGACAACGTTGGGTCACAATAAAGGTTACCTGAACTTATCATGGGCTCAGACTCTCATTGAAGGCTTTGAGCTCCAAGAGGTTTTTGTTTTAAAGCTGCTCATTTCATGTCAGCCTCCTGCACTAAGTTTCCAATGTCATGTATCAGATGGAGCAGTGAATGAGTAGCTAGTATCGTTAGAAACTGTAAATTTTTCAGAAGTGCAAGTACTGCACCGTTTCATCAGCATTGTAGCATTTATTGGCAGCAGCAGGAGATGTGGGCTGCATTCAGTGGAAACGGTGTGGAGGTGCCGGTGTTGGACTGGGGTAAATAAAGTTACAACACCAGGTTATAATCCAACAGGTTTATTTGGAAGCACTAGCTTTCAGAGTGCTGCTCCTTCATCGGGTAACTGTTGGCCGGGGAATAATACACCGATTGTATAGCAAAAGATCACAGTGTCATGCGACTGATAGGATATATTGAACAAACCGAGATTGTTGTTATGTCTTTCATCTTTTAGTTCATTAATATGTAAATCCCACAACATTTTTAGAGTCGCGTTCTTGAGATGACTTAATGATTAATAAAAAAAAAAGTGACATCTCAGCTCAGACAATGCATTAAAGATGTGAGGTTCGAGTCTGTCAGTATTCCAATCTTGAATCAGACCGGTTCTATTTCCAAAGTAGGAATTTATAAAATATTGCATGGATTGACTGCCTGCAGATTGTGTGCTTTTTGAGCAAAATTGAAAGTATCTGCAAATATAATTCTGCCAATACAAATTCACTCCATAGAGTTGTGTGTGTGTGTGTCTGTCTATATCCGAGTTTGTGTGTGAGTGCGTGCGTAAGAGTAAAGTGAGTGTGATGGAGTTTAAGTCTGTGAATGTGTTGTGGGGCGTGTGTGTGTGTATCTATGAGAGAGGTATGAATAAAAGTGAGAGGTTGCATTTTGCTAAACAAGGAAGGGCTGGACATAGAGAGTTTTGAGAAGATTTGAAGCTCAGGTTGAGGTTTTGGATGTAGGTTTGCTTGCTGAGCTGCAAGGTTCATTTACAGACGTTTCGTTACCTACTGGGTAACATCTTCAGTGGGCTTCTGGAGAAGAATGCATGCATTTTCAGCATTGCTTTGTACAGTTAATGGTAGGTCCCTGGGTTGTGTTGTAGAACAGAGACACTTTGGCAGGGTGGGGGGGGGGGGGGGTGTGGTGGTTAGGGGGTTCAGGTATATAGTTCTATGAAAGTTGCATCACTGGTAGACAGGTGGAAGAGAAGGCATTTCGCACCATTGCCTTCACTGTCCACCCCATTGAGTGTAGAAGTTGGGACATCATATTGAGGTTGTACAGGACGTTGGTGAGGCCACTTTCTGGGTACTGAGTACAGTTTTGGTGGCTCTGTGACAGGAAGAATACTATTAGAGAGGGTTCCGTAAAGATTTACCAGGATGTTGCCAGGCCTAGAGGGTTTGAGTTATAAGGAAAGGCTGGGACTGTCTTCATTGGAGTGTAGGGGGTTGAGGGGTGACCTTACTAAGATTTATAAAATCATTAGAAGTGGAGGTGAAGTGAATAGCAAATAGATCTTCCTTCGGACCATAAGACATAGGAGTGGAAGTAAGGTCATAAGTCCACTCCGCCATTTAATCATGGCTGACGGGCATTTCAACTCCACTTACCCATACTCTCCCCATAGCTCTTAATTCCTTGCGATACCAAGAATTTATCAATCTCAAACTTGAAGACATTTAATGTCCCAATCTCCACTGCGCTCCATGGCAATGAAATCCACAGGCCCACCACTCTCTGGTTGCAGTAATGTCTCCTCATTTCCATTCTAAATTGACTCCCTCTAATTATCAGGCTGTGCCCATGGGTCCTGGTCTCCCTGCCTAATGGAAAAAATCTTACCAGCATCCACGCTCTTTCAGCAATGCACTATCTTGTAACTTTCTATTAGATATCCCCTCAACCTTCTCAAGTCTAATGAATATAATTCCAGGATCCTCAGGTGTTCATCGTCTGTTAGGCCTATGATACCAGCGATCATCTTGTGAATCTCCGCTGGACACGCTCCAGTGCCATTATATCCTTACTGAGGTGTGGGGCCCAAAGTTGGACACAGTATTCTAAATGGAGCCTAACCAGAGCTTTATAAAGTCTCAGTAGCACATCGCTGCTTTTACATTCCAACTCTGAGATAAATAACGACATTATATTTGCTTTCTTAAGCACAGACTCAACCTGCAAGTCAAACTTTAGACAATCCTGGACCACCAGTCCCAGATCCCTTTTGTACTTTGACTTTATGAATTTTCTCACTGTTTAGAAAATAGTCCATGCCTGTATTCTTTTTTCCAAAGTGCAAGACCTCACATTTGCTTACATTGAATTTCATCAGCCATTTCCTGGACCACACTCCTAAACTGTCCAAATCATTCTGCAGCCTCCCCACCTCCTCAGAACTACCTGCCTGTCTGCCTAACTTTGTATCATCAGCAAACTTCGTGGGAATGCTCCCAGTCCCTTTATCCAGATCATTAATATATAAAGTGAACAGCTGCAGCCCCAACACTGAGCCCTGCGGGACACCAAATGTCACCAGCTGCCATTCCGAAAAAGAACCTTTTATCCCAACTCTCTGCCTTCTCTCAGGCAGCCTATCTTCAATCCATGCCAGTCGCTCAGCTCCAATACCATAGACCCTCACTTTACTCAGCAGCCTCCTATGAGGCACCTTACAAAAGGCCTTTTGGAAATCTAGGTAGATGACATCCTCTGGGTTTCCCAAGTCTAACCTACTTGTTAACTCTTCAAGTTTGTCAAGCACGACCTCCCCTTACTAAATCCATGCTGACTTATTTTAATCCACTTCCAAGAATTTAGAAATCTCATCCTTAATGATAGATTTTAGAATTTTATCTACAACTGAGGTTAGGCTAATCGGCGTATAATTTTCCAGCTTTTGTCTTGATCCTTTCTTGAACAAAGGACTTACGTCAGTGCTTCTCCAATCATCTGGCACTTTCCCTGACTCCAGTGATTTTTGAAAGATTACAACCAACATCTCTGCTAATTCTTCAACCACCTCCCTCAGAACGCTAGGCTGTAGCCATCAGGGCCAGGAGATTTCTCAATTTTTAGACCTATTAGCTTTTCTAGCACTTTCTTTTTTTGTAATGGCTACCATACGCAACTCTGCCCCTTAACTCTCCTTACATGTTAGGACATTACTCATGTCTACCATTGTGAAAACTGACACAAAGTATTAATTAGGTTCTTCAGCTATTTATTATCTCCCATCACTAGCCTTCCTGCATCAATTTGGGACAGCCCAATTTCTACTTTTGCCTCTTGTTTGTTTATGTATTGCAAAAACTTTTACTATCATTTCTAACATTACTGGTCCGCTTACCTTCATATTTCATCCTCTCCTTCCTTATTTCTCTCTTTGTTATCTTCTGTTTGTTTTTGTTGTCTTCCCAAGCTTCTGATTTCCCAGTGGTCTGGCCACTTGATAGGCTCTCTTTTTCGTTGATACATTTCCTGACTTCCTTTGCCAGCCATGGCCGTTCTCCTGCCCTGAATGCAGAAAGGGCTTCAACAATTCCTCCTGCCTGCTGAGGCACCAGTGGGTCCCCACCATGGAGAGGCCCTTTAGCTGCGCCAAGTGTGGGAAGGCCTTCAATGATTCCTCCAACCTGCTGATGAACCAGCAGGTCCACATGCGGGAGAGGCCGTTCTCTTGCCCAGAGTGCGGAAAGGGCTTCAGAAATTCCTCCCACCTGCTGAGGCACAGGTGGGGCCATACCGGGGAGAGACCGTTCACCTGCCCCGAGTGTAACCGGAGGTTCTCATCATTCTGCACCTTGCAGAAGCACCAGCGTGCACACCAGTGCACCCAACAATGTGATTCTGCTGGTGAAACTGCTGTGGGTCATTGCCAGGACTGAACCCCTGCTCATTCTGACAGTCCGTATAGTGGGAGAGTCGGCCGTTTTTTTTTGGTTAATGCTCTCGTGCCCACCTCGCCCCCCCAACCCCCGCAAATTTGCTTTCAGTGGGCACTGCTGTTCGTTGAGCCCAGGAGCTGTTCTCTCTTTTTTTCTGTCCAGTTCACGAATTGTTGGCCCTGTCTGGGAATGTGCTCCAGTCTGTAAGAAATAGCTGAATGCTTCAGGGTGTCCATTCGCATTCATCAGTGGCTTTGAAATTAAATTTACGGTTATGTGGCCTAGTAAATTTGCGGTATTCATAATTGTTTGTTTTTGTTTAAATTATAATTCTGGTGTGCAAGATCTGTTCATCAAGTCTAGTTAGGAACAGTTGAGAAATTTTGAGGGATTGTGGTGAGGGGCTGTACACACGTCTGTATAAGGCTGAAGCTTCAGTCATGCAGAAACCCAGGGAATCCTGCCCCTGTGGAGAAACCGTGGAAGTGTGGCGAGTGCGGGAAAAGCTGCTGTTTTCCATCTGACCTGGACACTTCTCAGTGAAGTCACACTGGGGAGAGGCTGTTCTTCTGTCCCGAGTGCAGAAAGGGCTTCAGCAATTCCTCTGCCTGGTTGAGGCACCAGCGGGTCCACCTGTCCTGATGGGGCGAGCGGCGGTTCTCATCATCCTGCAACTTGTGGAAGCATCAGCGGGCGCACCAGTGCTCCTAAGAATCTGATTGTCTTGGTGAAACTGCTGTGGGTCACACCCAGGACTGAGCCCCTGTGCATTCTGAGAGCGTGTATGCAGTGCGAGAATCAATGGGCTTTTTTGTTTTATGCCCTTGCCCCGCCTTGCCCTGCCGCCAACTTTGCTTCCATTGGGAGTTGCTGCTTGTTGAGCCCAGGAGCTCTTCTCTCTAGTTTTTACTGTCCAGTTAAAGAATTGTTGGCTCTCGCTGGGAATGAGTACCAGCCTGTAGGAAATAGCTGAATACTTTGGGGTGTCTATTCACATTCAGCAGAGACTTTTAAATTAGATTTACAGTTACGTGTCTGTGAAACAGTCATAGTCCAAGGATTGCACAAAGGTTTGGCAATCCATTGTTGGAAACTGTTTGTTTGAATTGATAAGTTTTTTAAAAAAAATCTTTCTTAATTTGTTGCTTAAGTCTCTGTCTCTGAGATGGTGGGGGACTTGATCAAAGCGTTTAAATCATTGCTATTAATTAGATTATCTTCTTTAACTTTGACCGAGCAAAGTTGCCGTATTTATAGTCGTTGGTTTTTGTTGAAATTATCATGTTGATGTGCAAGATCTGTTCTTCATCAAGTCTGGTTAGGAACAGTTGAGAAATTGAGGGACATTGCATGTTTTAATTTCACTGTGTTGTGAATCTGGTGACAGTAACACTCATTTGTATTGGGTTGCTTACGCTTATTGTAATGTCTTTCACCCCAACTATTCACTATGCTAGTGAGTTCCACAGTCTCACCACACTCTGAGGTTTTTCATGAAATCGTTAGTACACAATTGGAAGGGAAAGTGTTGACGACGGCAGAATATCGGGTGTTAACTGCAAAAGCCAGGAAGACATTCGACAAAGTAAAACCATGACTATGTCGGGACAAATACGGAACTTCGACAGCAACGAAGAGGCCACACGTCAGTCATAGTCACAGAGATGTACAGCATGGAAACAGACACTTCGGTACAAATGGTCGTTACAAAGAGAAAAAGTACTCTGCAGTTATTGGATATTTTAGTTAGGCAAGTTTCTCGAAGCTGTAGATGGTTGAATATGACAAGCTAAGATAGATGAAATAACTAAAACCACAAATGTAATTGGATGTCGGTAACCATAAAACAAAGACTTGGGAACACTTGAGAGAAAAACAAAACTCTCCTGTCTGAAATGAGAGGCTAGTGTCTGGCTAGAAATGAGTGCAGATTACATTTACATTGTTTAGTCTTCTCCAGATGTTATACAGCTCCATCATATCATCTGTTTCTTCTAAGCTCAAAAAATCAGCCTGACATCCCCTTGTCCCCGATTATAAGTTGAGTAAATCAGTGATCCTCGATCTCACTGGCATGACACAGGATGCCCTCAATCCAAGTTGACCTTAACTCTCTAACCTATTGACCCCACGCCACCATGTGGTCAGACGCAACTCAGCCCTGAACGAGAGCAGAGGAACTGACCAGACAGCGGTGAGGTGGACATTGCATGCCCAGAGAATATTATTCACGTGAGAATGTTGTTCAGCTCACATGCTGATCATTGCAGCGACTATGTCTTCTGTCATTTAAATGTGTTTGATCCCAATAAAAGTCTAGTTTTGTTGTACATTGTGAGTGCTTTATCTGTGTTTCACTACATGATTTTCTGTTTCTGTCATTCTCATTAGGATGTGTGAATTCAGTACCAGATAATAGTCTCAGTTCTGAATTTCCCTTGAGGATTGGGGCAGAACGTACTAAGTTTCAGTCGGAATGGAAGAAGCTCTACTGTTTATTTAACCCTCTGCTGTCATTGTCCAGGGACTGGATGAATGGGGAAGTGTCGAGGGCGTTTTACTCTGTATCTAACCCAATGCTGTCTCTGTCTTGGCAGTGTTTGTTGGGGACAGTGTTGAGGTAGCTTCACTTTCAATTTAAGAGTAGAGGAAGCGTTATTCTGATTGTAATCCCATGCTGTCCTTGTCCTGGGAGTTTTAGATGACATCTGTAATTGCAATGAATGCAGTGGAGGGTACTTCTACCTTAGCACACCCATCTTTGAGATTGCTGTGCTGATCAAGACAATCTCAGACACCTTCATTCACTTTTCCAACCAACCACAGGGTGGTTAAGGATGGATAAAAAATGCTGGTATTGCCAGCGATGACCACACCCCATGCATGAATAAATACTTTCTATTTAAATGTTACATTCACGTTCCAAACCCTCTAATGCATGATTACTTACATGGAAAATTCCTCTCTGTTTGGAATATCATTTTAGAAATGTGTCAACCATGTTGACATATAACAAGAACAACAAATGGAGAATTTAACAGGTAATGAGCAGGACCAGAATGCTGAGTCAGCCTGACCCCCATGGCTGAGAGAGTTCTCCCAGATGTTGAAGTTACACCAGTGGCTTTTACTCTTGCAGCTTCCCCAAAAGTTTGTCCCTGATGTAAGATCATTCAATGACCCGAAGTACGAACTGTTTTTATCTCCATAGCTGGTGCCAGACTTGCTGAGTAATTCCATCCCTTCTGCTTTACCCTTTTACTGGATTTCAGCTTCCCATAGTGTAATGAAGAACTGCAGATGTTGGAGGTCTGAAACACAAAAATGAATAAATTGCTAGAGAAACTCAATAGGACTGGCAGCGCATGTGGAGAGAGAAGCAGAATTAGCATTTCAATTGCTGTGACCCTTCTTCACAACTGATGTGGACTCAGGCCAGGATATTGCCTCTGTTTCTTTCTCTCTCTCTCTCTCTCTCTCTCACTCTCCATCAGTATTGCCAGACTGGCTGAGTTTCTCCAGCAATTTCTGTTGTGACACTTTCACAAGGTTGATGTTTGTTATCCATCCCTAAGTGCAAGGTGTCTTGCTTGTGCCAATTCAGAGGGCAGTTTGAGAGTCAACCACATTGCTGTCGGTCTGGAGTCAAATGTAAGCCAGACCAGGTAAGGATGGCAGTTCCCCACCTGAAAGGACATTGGTGAACATGGGTTTTTATGACAATTGACGTCTGTGTTTTCGATACCATACTGAGACTAATTTTGTGTTCCCCATTTATGAATTGAATTATTCACATCTCACCTCACTTCTTGCTGTGGTGGGATTTGAACTCATGTCCCCTGGATTACTTATCCTGTGACATTACCACTACATTGCTGTTTCCCATTCGTTGCTATTTTGTGTTTTGCTGTTTACGTCTTTGTCCTCTGATGTTTGGGAAATTGAACCTGTTTGAAGGGTTGCCCTAAACCTGTCCCTTTGACCAAGTCTTTGGTCACCTGTCCTAATTTGTGCTCTGCAGTTGTGATTTTTAAAGGAATTCTCATATGTTCACGTGAAGCACTCCGTGATAGTTTACTTGCCCGCAGGTGTCATTTGAATGCAGGTTGTATCCTGATCTTAATCTGGAACTAGAGGGTCATATATTAAAAGTATAAGACAGAAATGGGGATAATTTATTTTCTCTCTGAGGGTTGTGTGTCTTCTTCAAAAGGCAGTGGATTCAAAATCTTTAAGGCAGAGGTAGATAGGTTCTTGATAACCAAGTGGATGAAAGATTGTCGGGGATGTGTAGGAATGTAGAGTTGAGGTTGATTTCAGATCAGCCATGATCTTATTGAATGTTTCAGCAGGCTCGAAGGCCTAGTGGCCTACTCCCACCCATTGTATGTCTGTATCAAGGAGTCTGTGTCTCCCCTCTTATAGCTATGAACTGGGCCATTCCTTTCCAATATTGTCCCTTGTAGACAGTTAGTTGAACACCAGATGGCCTCCTATTGGGAGCAGGCACATTGCAGCAATTGCAGTATTTCTTGTGTTAATTTTGTTGCTTCTTACACAGTGTTGCTGAGAATCTTCGAAATACAAACCAAAACACTTCTATTATTATCGCAACAATGGAAGTGTAGGTTTGGATGTAACATTGTTGAATTAGCCATTCCCATCTTTTCCAGAATTCTGTGTTTAAAGCCCTCGAGTCTGGTTTCCTCCCCTGAAACAGTTCTTATCAAGGTCATGTTTGACATCCTTTGTAACGGTGACAGGGCTAAGCATTCCCTCGTCGACCTGCGGAGAGCCTTGATCAGGGTTAATGACAGTACTGACCCTCTCCAGCATCACTCTACCCTCTGGGAGTGTCTGCTTTTAGCGTCTTCCGTTCTTATTTGTTTAACCGTAGCTGCTGGTGTTGGCATCTATACTGATGATATCCAACTGTACCTGAACACCATTTCTCTCCCGACTCCTCTGTCGTTCATAATTTACCAATACTTTCATCTGAATGACTGCCCAGCATTGGATAACCATAAACATTCCCTTTTAAATATTGCTCAGTGTGAAGCCATTGCTTTAGTTCCCAAGTTCGTCCTGAGCCACCCCCTTCCCCCATCCCAGTAACTCTGTTGACAGCTTTCATGTCACATTTAAAACTAGGATCAATAGATTCGTGATCAGTTGGGGGATGAACAGTTACAGGAAAACGGCAGGAAAGTGGATGTGGGGAATGTCAGATCAGCCACTATCCTACTGAATGGAGGAGCAGGCACAAGGGGTTGAATGTCATTTTCCTGTTCCTATTTCTTATTTTTCCCGAGCCCTTACCTCTGAAACAGGGTCCTGGCTTCAGTATGTGCCATTCCTGAGAGTGCTGATGTTCCCTTGTGTAATATCAACAACTTAGCAGCTGCTGTCACCTCTTGCTCCTCTCTTACCTCTAAACATAATATGCCAATGCTTTCAGGGGAAGCGATGGTCGACTTTATTGTCACCAGACTATTCACCCAGGTAATGTTCGAGGGACCTGGATTCAAAACCTACCCCGGCAGATGGAGGAATCTGAATTCAATATAAATCTGGAATTCAGAGTCGAATGATGAAACCGCTGTGGTTTGTTATAAAAACTTATCTGGTTTCCTGCTGTCCGAACCTGATCTGATCTCCATGTGATTTCAGATCCACTGTCAGCTGGTTGAATCTTCACTGCCCTTTCAGTCAATTCTGAAAGCTCACCTTTTTTAACTATTAAGTTGCCAGAATGATTTATAGACGGCATAGACATGGACATTTTTCACTGGAGTGTAGAAGTTTGAGGATGGAGGTTATGGAGGTTTATGAAGTCATGAGAGACAAAGATAAGGTGAGCAAACTTTGTCTTTTCCCGAAGGGTAGGGGAGTTCAATGTTTGGGAGTATATTTTTAAGATGAGAGGGAGAAGATTTAAAAAGGACGAGGGTGGGGATAACGTTTTTAACATTGAAGGCGGTTCGTGTGTGGAATGAACTGTCAGAGGAAGTGGTGGATGCAGGTAATGTTACAATGTTTAAAATTATTTGGTTAAGTACATATGAGCCAAACACAGGCAGGTGGGTCTAAACTTCCCACAGACATTCAAAGGGACAGCCAGTCGGGGGGGGGGGGGGGGGGGTTTGGGTGGGGGGAGGGGGGGAGCAGCGCCACGCCTATCGTTGTTGTGTGGCATGTGTGACAGCTGCAACAAGACGTCCCAATTCCTGTGCTCAATGCTCTGACCAATGAAAGCAAGCATGCCAAAAGCCTTCTTCACCACCCTGTCTACCCACGACTCCATTTTCTAGGAGCGAATAACCCGCAACCCTCGATCTCTTGGTTCAAAATACTGCATATGAAACAGATTTGGTACTTGTTGGTAGACGTTAATATTTGGAGCATATCTCTCCTCTAATTTGGTATCTTATACTGAATGCCATTACTGATGAAGTCCAATGTGCCAAAACCTAAGCTTCAAAATCCCTCTGTTCAACTACAATCAAGGTCCTACCATTCACCATGTCCATCCGACCTTGATTTGACTGTACAAAATGTAATACCTCATACTTAGCTATATTAAACTCCATTTGCCAATAACTTCAAACTTATGCAAACTAATTCTGGACTCTCCCACCCCAGATAAAAGACCTTTCTTACTTACCCTATCAATGGACTCATGATTTTATAAATATCTATAAAGTCACCCCTCACCTTCAAAACTTCCGGGAAAATGACTACAGTAGATTCAGCCTCTTCCTGTCGCCCAAACCCTCCAACCCTGGCAGCATCCTTGTAAATGTTTTCTGAACCCTTTCATGTTTCACAGCCTCCTTCCTGTAGCAAAGAGCCCAGAATTGCATGCAGTATTCCAACAGTGGTGTAATCAATGTCCTCTCTGAAGAGGATTTTAAAAAATATATCTACAAGCAAATCAGGTTAGTTGGGCATGACTTTCCCACAGTAGTTTGTTTTGGCTGTCCCTCATTAATCTATTTGTTTTGTTCAGTTATGAGAAAATATTTTATGTGATGTGATGATTGCGAGCACATCCAACATTTGCTCATTGTCTCTCATGGCCCTTGGACAGAGTAATTGTGACTAAATGCTAGAAGGCAGTTGAGAGTCAACCACATTATAGCAGGTCTGGAGTCACAAGGTGTGTGTGTGTGTGTGTGTGTGTGTGTGTGTGCGCGCGCGCGCGCGTGCACGCACGTGCATACATGCATGCAGGGTTCATGAATGGGAGATGTCCTGACCTAAAAAGGACAGTTTCTGGAGAAACACAACAGTTCTGGTAGCATCTATGAAGAGACAAGTGTTACTGCTTTGAGTCCAGTGGTCCTTCAAAACTTGGCTGGATTCAAACCATTAATTGTTTTCTCCCCACAGATGCTGCCAGACCTGCTGCGTTTCCCCAGCAATTCTGCCTTTTGTGGCTGATCTCCAACATCTGCAATTCATTATTTTAGTGAATAACTGTTTCCTGGTTGCCAGGACCGAGAGACACTTTCACTTCCAGATCTTTTTAATAGTTGAACATAAATTCCACCAGCAGCCATGATGGGATTTGAATTTGTGTATTCAGAAGATCTAGATCTCTAGGTTGCTCAACCATTATCACTAGATCCCAATCTTCCCTTCAATGACTATTTTCTCCTGACTATTTTCCTTTATTCATTCATGGGATGTCGCACTTTGTCTCCCACTATTGTTCTGGTAAGCATCAACTTCACTTTCCCGCTTTCCCATTAATCCTCAATTCCCTTTCTGATTTCAAAAAAAATCTTGGTTTTGAATGCACTTAACAATCCAGGCTCAACAGCTGTCCGAAACATACAATCCCTTATTTGCAGGTTATTCCCTCTGGTTCTAAACTCACCCACAAGGGGAAACGTTCCCACATCTAGCCTGTCACGTCTCCTCATAATCGTGTTTGTGACAATAAAGTTACCTCGAAATCTTCTAACTTCTATTAACCACAGGCCCAACCTACTCATTTCTCCTCATAAGACATTATTTCCATCCCTGATATCATCCTGGTCAAACTTCTGTGGACTGCCTCCAATGCCAGTATAACTTTCCTTAACTAAAAGGCCCAAAATTCTTCCCAGTGTTCAGTTGTGGACTAATTGGTGTCTGATATAGGTGTGAACCTATAACACCCCTACTTTTATACTCCATTTAAAAACCAACCTCCCATTTGCCTTTCCTATTATTCTCTGAAGGTGAAACAAGCAACTTATATTTTGAACTTGGCCTTGCTCAGAGGATACACTTGGTCTGAAAGAGTGAAGACAGTTTCAGCTTACGTCATGCAAAATGACCCTTATCAATATAAAGTCATACCATTTGGTATGAAAAATGTGCCAGCCACATTTCAGAGCCTAACCAATAAGGTTATTTAAATAAGGTTGCATTGTTATTGTCAATGTTGACACAAATAACCTTATTGACACAATGATTTACCCATTGTGTCATATATATATATATGTGTGTATGTGTATATATATATATATATATATATATATATATATATATATATATATATATATATAATTTTATATATATATATAATATTTATATATTTATATATAGATGACCTAGTGATTTTTCGTCACACATGGAAGAAACATTTGATAAATTTTTACAGAATTGTTACATTGACTTTGGGAGACAGGTGTGGTGATGACACTGACTAAACGTGAATGTGGCAAAGTCCCAGTCACCTTCGTGGTCCATGTTATTTGGCGTGGACAAACGACCACATCGAATTAAAAGCAAAGATAATTAGGGAGTTTCCCATACCATCAACAAAAAGAGCAATACTAAACTTCCTGGGATGGAATGGGTTTTACTGGAAATTCACACCAAATTTAGCAGTGTGGATTCTCCACTCACTGAATTACTAAAGAACGGCAAGAAGTTTTCGTTGACAGGGAACTGTCAGAAAGTTTTGTTAACCACTGCTCAAGGGTTAGACATCCAGAATAATGCAAATCCATTCAAGGTGGCTATCGATGCGTGTGATCTGGATGTTCGTCCTCTATTCTTACAGGAAGATGACGAGAAGATTGAAAGACATCTCAGGTATTTCAGCAGGAATTTGAACATACGTCAGCAGAATTAATCGAACGTTGAGAAGGAGACTTTGAGATTGGTGTTTGCTTTAAATCGTTTCAACTTTTATGTTACAAGTAACGTGTCTGAGTCAAATATACATACTGATCATAACCCATTGAAGTCTGCACTGAAATTTAAGGACAAAAATTCCAGACTGTTTGGAGGGAGTTTGTTATTGCAGGCATTCAATTTGAAAATGTGTATGTGACAGGATGGGAAAATGTGATTGTCGAGACTTGAAAGAGAAACAAAGTGCTCAATAGCAAGAGTGAAACAGATTGAAACAGAAAATCGTAGTGAAGGGTTGCATTGTTATCGTCAATATGATCCACATGGGTGTTGTATTGTACAAACAGTTAAAGATTAAGGCCTTGTAAAAAAAGCCATCTTTGGATATTGATGGTTCACTTTTTTGGAAGGGGGAGATGTTATGATGCTGCTCCTTTCATAAGGTTGTGCTGTCCTTTTGTTTTTTAGTGTGGTCAGAAACTCTGGGGTTCAGGGGTGTCTAGTTTGGATGGGTTGTAGGACCAATTTGATTGTATCTAACAGATAATGCCTCGGGTATTAGGCTTTCAAGTGCGCAAAAGGAGCACTTATACAATGAATGGGAAGTGGCCAGTTCACCTAGCTCAACCTACCTCTGGTTGAGTTCAGTTTGGTTTGGTGTTAGCAAACAGTTAGTTTTGTTTAGACTGCTGGTAGAAGGAACAGCAACATGGAACAAGTTGTGCCAAGCTGAATCTCTCTCTGACTTCTCTTCTGTAAAACGCTATGTTTGAATTTACCCGTTTTGCCATGGGATGTTTATGTGGATTGTTGGAGGAATGTGCAACAATCGTTAAATTGGGATAGTCTATTGGGTTTTTGGATTAGATCAATTAATGTTATTCTGTATTCTGTTCTCTTTTGTTTGTGTTTCATTTGGTACTCTGTAAATAAATTCTGTTTACTTGAAAACAAGGGGTTTTGACCACCTGCATCACTCCTGGAATATCGACTCTCCACCTGTTCAAAACAAGTCGAAAATTTAGGGTCTGGATTGCCATCTTGAAATGTTTGGAGAGGGTCTGGCCTGATTCATTACAAATGTATTTAAATGTGAAAGATATTGGTTCCTGATTAGTAAGTGATATTTATGAAAAGAAGGCAGCATAATAGAATTGAAAAACAGATCCTTCATGATCAAATGGCAGAACAGGCTGAGTAGGCTGAATGGTCTAATTCTGTTCCTACATTGTAAGGCCGAATCAGAAAGAACCCGTAATTTCATCGAACATTCCACTATCTTGTTTCGTTCATTAGGCTAAGTTCTTTGAACGGAAGTAACAGTTCAGCTTTCAGGGTGCAAGAGGCAGACGTACTTATATTGAGATATTTCACAGCCGTCCAGAAATACGCCGTTGAAAGCAATTTGTGAAGCGTGACCTACTCTAGGTTTCTCTAGTCTTTTTACAGGAGAGGTTCTCAGACAAAGATAGAACCACACATAGAGGAACACACACAAACACACCCACATCCTCACACATAGGCGAACACGAAGAAGCACACCCATCCACAGTAATAGTCAAACATGAGCGTACTGATGAACAAAGACAAACATACACGCACAAACCCAAACATGAAATCACGCACAATAACACAGTCAAACCAAAATGTGGGAACACACCTGCACAAAAACTGCAGAAACATTCACACACTCTGATAACAAACACAAGAACACAATCAGAGTGCTGAAGGGAGAAACACCTACTCACACATGCATGCATGCACACACACACAACCAGAAAAAAGACATCCTTATACATATAGGAACACACCCATATCTAGCTGAATGCACACACATCACACACACAAAACCATTCATGCTGTGATTTAAGAACACATATACTCACAGACACAGAATCACACCCTCAGCCTCACTCTCATAGAAGCGAACTTAGAGTAAGAGACAATACACACCAATCTGCAAATATTGACAGAAACGTCTTATACATACACACAAGCACATTCAAACACAGTTACTGAAACACAACCACAATTAGATACAGACAGAGCGACACTCAGAAACAAACAGAGATATAAACGTAGAGAGGCACAGAGAGATCCTGCTGGGGGCACAGAAAGATCTTGACACACGAACAGACAGCAAAACACAGTCTGAACAACACACTCACCTGATTAAACAAGAGCACAGCCAGGCAGATACACACCCGCACCCCCACAATGGCACTCAGAGAGACACACACGGAGTCACAGAACAATCATGGCATGCTGACAGTGAAACACACATACACGCACGCGCACGCACACACTCAGTCAAAGGAATGTAACTCCACAAACAGCATATGCACAGACACAAACACAACAGATGCACATATGTAAAACACAAACATTTATGAAGTCACAGAGGCACAGTAATATAGACCCACATAAAAAACACTCACTTCACAGAAACACTCGCATACAGAATGAATAACATTCCCAAAGACATAAACGCATGAATATATTTTCACAGAAATACACACAAAGGGAAACCGACACTCAGATGCATAAACACACTCATAATGTGTCACAGTCAGGGACATATCCAACGACAAAAATCAAGGGACACACACACAGAGTGACATCCCCACAAAGGCAATGAACCCCCCGCAACACACACAGACACACACAAACACCGTCACGCACTGAAAGGTAAACGCATGAACACACTTCCCGCCCAGCCACGGAGATAGGAAAGGGAGATGACCTGCCGACTTACTTACAGTAATGTGTCAAGGTATTGCTGGCTGTATCTGTGCACTTTGAACTTTGCAAAATCACTGCCTGTGGAAAGATCAGTGAACGGAGTGATCGGGAAGTGAGGTCAGTCAATGCACGTGAGCATGTGCTGAACTGAGACAACAAGTGTCTGGCATGGTCAATGTGAGAAAAAGACACAGAGAGCGAGAGGGAGAGACAGAGAGACAGAGAAAGAGATCGACAGAAAGACAAAGAAGGATAGATAGAGGGTGACGGAGAGACAGACAAACAGATAAAAAGGTGGAGAGAGAGAGAGAGAACGATACAGAAAGGGAGCGCCACACAGAGCGGACAGAGAGAGAGAGACAGAGAGACTGAGCAGGATTCTGAGAGATAGGGACAATGGAGAGAGGAAGAGAGGAACAAACACAGACAGAAAGAGGCAGAGAGAGAGAGAGAGAGAGAGAGAGAGAGAGAAAGCAAAGACACCTTGAAGAGAGTAGACAGGAGGTGGACTGAATAAACTCTCTTTCAATACAAATGCTCATCTCCAATCGCCAATTCAGATGAGAGGATCACCAACACCCGGAACCTTTCCTTTGTTGTAATAAAGTGTTTATTGCGAGCTGAATAGGGAGAGTCTGACAATCATCGTGGTGCAGGATGGTCCGTTTCTGTCCCTCTCCCTCTTCCCCTGCAGGGGGAATGCAGAGACCACATCCTGCCGGTCTATAACACTCATCCAAAGGACAGTCCATGAAGATACAGTGTTCGAGCTGAACCGATCACTCACAGCCAGTCCATCATATCAAATCTCTCTACCAGCCTCTTTCTATCCTCTTTCCACCCGGAGTGAAGAATTTACGTGACCAGTTGCTGCACCGCATTCCTGAACTTAGCTCGAAACTTGGGCACAGTCACGGCATAAAATAATGTGTTTGTGCTGCAGCTGAAATCCCGAAGTATTTCTCCGGCCGATGTAAAGTGAATTTTCCTGCTACGATCTGTTGCTTTAATGCTGAAGTATAAGATGTTTGCACTGTGCACTCCCCAAAGAAGTATGAAGCTGATGGATATGGTGAAGAGGCAAATCACCGAATTCTTCCGGCTTACCATCTCTGTGTCTTTGCGACTCTCTCCTTTGCTCTGACCCTTCAGGCTCTTGCGGACTCGACTGGCCACTAAAATGTACCTGACCGTCAGAGTGTTCATCAACAGAATCAACATGAATGGGATGAAAGGCGTTAAAATGATATCAAACCACTTAAACCCTCGCCAACTAGGATCAGTATAATAACTTGACTTTATGTAGCAGTACCTTGGAACATTGTTAATTATCCTCCCAGGTCTATGCCGAAAATAGAAGGGAACATTCTTTGAACAGAGTAGAATGCTTGTTGCAGCCAGAACCACAGCCAAGGTTTTGTCTGTCCAATATTTTCTGTTCATTTTCAAGCAGCAAATGGTTACAAAACGATCAAAGGTGAAAAGGACAGTGAACCAGACGGAATAGTCTGTAGATGCACGAATCAGGACATAGACAGCACTGCACACAGGGGTGATGTTCAGGAAAGATCCTGGGTAGTAAAATCCTTTCAATCGCCACAGCAAGATCTCAGCGAAAATGAACAGTAGATCTGAGGCTGCCATAGCCAGCAGGCAGCGGGTTGTGCAGTTAGAGAGGCCACACTTTCCCCGATAGAGAACAAACATCAGCAGGAAATTAACTGAAAGAGACAGAATATAAAATATAAATCGGAAGTCACTGATCAAGCATTCTCCATTTCTGCCCAGAGAGCCATGGAAGATCTCCATATCTAACTGGGACAGAGAATTGACAGATGGCAAAAGGGCATAAATTTTAAGGTGAACAGCAAAAGGTTTGGAGGGGATTTGAGGAAAGGTCTTTCACTCAGAGAGTGGTGTGTGTTCTGATAATTCAGTGCTTGGGAGGGTTGTTGATGTAGGAAACCTCACAACCTTTAACAACTACCTGGGACAAGACCAGATTTCATCGAGCCTTGATAGCACAAGCTTGACGACTGGTGCACCTCTTCAGTACAGGCGGGTTCCACAATTCTAAGAAGTACTTCTGGGAAGTAGTTTGGGAAGTGAAACATTTTCACATAATCAATAGAAGTGCTGTGGATACCAGAAATATAAAAAAGAAACAGAAATCACAGGCGAAGCTCAACAGCTATGGCAGCATCTGTGGAGAGAGAAACATCGTTAATGAAATCATTCTTCACCAGAACACATCCCTCTGAACATTTGTCAATGATATCCAAACGTCAACTCGGTTGTCTCCTCGCACAAGACCACAACATTGCAAACAAAGGACGGGGATTGATTTTGAAAAGGAAATTGAGTATCATCGTGTTAATATTTATCTATGATGGAACATTTATTCGACTGCTCCTACCATGCTGGGCGTAGTTAGAGTCATAGAGACTATGACTCTAATACTACCGTGGATGTATTCCCAGGAATATTCTCCCTAAGTCCAACTGTAATGTTATCCCTTATCAAAAAGCAACTCGTCTTTTTTCTTGACACCTTTCTTTCCTTCCGACAGCATTTCTATCCTGCAATTGTCAGCTGCCAGTCCTGTCCATCCCTGAACCATATCTGTGTAATTGCTATGATATCCGAGCCCCATATTCCTCACCACGAGCTCAGTTCATCTGTTTCCCCTGTTAGGCATCTTGTGTAGAAACAAATGAAATTTAATTTGTCAGTCTTGTGTCGTTCTCTGCTTTGAGTCTGCCTGACAAGTGGACTTGCTCGTTTTCCCTTCTGTGTCAGTCTCAGGCTGATTTCTTTCCTCACTGTCGGTCTGATCACGCGACTACACCCCCGCTCACCCACCATTACCGTAATCCCCACTCCAACCTTACCAGTTTCAATGCCCCTGAGCATCTCGAGCAAATGTCCCTGCCAGTAAATTAATTTGTTTTCTAATTCAGTTACAATCTGTCCTTGTTATACAGATCACTTATGCCCCAAGAAATATGCCAATGATGCAAAAATGTGAAGCATTCTGCCCTGCACCAGCTCCTCAGCCACACATTCATCTGCTCCATCCTCCTAGTCCTACGCTTCCTAGCTCATGGAATTGAGAATGATCGAGATACTACTACCCTCAAGGACCTCCTTTCATTTTCCTGTCTAACCTCATTCTCTCCCTTCAGAATTTCGTCCATATTTTTTCCTGTGTCGTTAGTTCCAATGTACACAATGACCTTCTACTGATCCCACTCCCCTTTCAGAATATTCTACACGCTCTCTGAGATATCCTTGATCCTGGCAACAGTGAGGCAACAGACTGTGCCTCTGTTGAGAGTGTCCCCTATCATAATTGGTCACTTGGAACCTGGCGTAGCAGTCGTTACATTTGAGCCAGTCTTGGTGCCAGTACTTGGCTGTTCATGATATATTTCCTTTCGAGTCCATCACACCCAAAAGTTTCCAAAACAACATATCTCTTTAAAATGGGGATAGCCACAGGAGACTCCTGCACTACCTATCTGCCTCTCCTGCTTTTCCTGGAGGTAACCTGTCTACTTGGTCATGTCTGCTTTTGTTGTCTCTTCCTTTAGCTGCCATCCATCAGACCCCATAGCTCCTGAAAATTCCTCATTGCCTCAATATTCCTCTCTGCTGCTCCAACCTATACAAGTGAAAAGATAGGATTCACGACCAAACATATTTACTCTAGACATATTGATCAGTAACACGTAAGCTCTACCACATCTGACAGGAAGAGTATATCGCTCCTCTGAAGGCCATCTTTGCAACTTAACAATCTACACACCCAGAACAAACTACAGCCTTACTACTGTAAAGGCCACTGCTACCGGCTAATGTAGTGCTGATGTTTTATATTTTTACATTTTAATCAAGAGACAGATCTCAATAAAACTTGTAACCAAAAATAACTCATTCTACTGAATATTGCAGATATACACCAAAAACGCAGCAAGACTAAAAACTATAAACGTACCTGCTCCTGTGCTGTGAACTCTCCCACACAGTTTCCTCCGTTTTTTACATTGTGTTGCTTTGATCTTTCTTTTCCCCAAATTTCCATCGCAATGTAATAGCACATTAAAAAAAAATACTCTTCCAGCATTTTTTGGAAGTCAGCGCTGACACCCGAACTATCTCAAAAAAGGAGCCGCTCTCATAGTCACAATTATTTCCCTTTCTCCAATTTGGGTTACCTCGAAACGTCTTGTCACTATATTACAAAACCATTGCTTGTTACAATTCTGAAGATGCATCTGTTTGATGTTCAATTTTATCAGAGCTGAGCGAGGTTTGTTTCATCATTAAAGATGTAATCCATGATCTGATCCCTCTCTGTGATGATAAACTGAGGATCTGTTAACTCACTGAATCCCACATAGTTTAGTTTGGAAAATGAACAATTCCTTGTCAAGTTTAGCAAATGTTCTAATTTCGCTGACATTCAGTCAGCAAATAATACAAAATGCAAATAGGGAGTTGTGACATTTTTATTGCATTCTCTGCACTACCTGACTCAAATAGTTTTTGGAAGTTGCTTGTTGATATTTTATGAATTATCTATACAATGCGAATCAAAATAGACAGTTCCCTACTGCAATTTCTGAATGTGACAGCTCCAATCCATTGTATAATAAAATATGATTAAAAATCAAGTCTCTCTGACTGTCTATTGTGTTCTTTCATGTCGGGGCAATAAATGTTTAAATTGATGATCTGAATACTCAGCAGATCATCGACAATACAAGATTTCATAATACTTCTTTTCTAAGTCTTTACATTGTAATGAGACAACTAAACAAGATAAGTAATATTAACTTAATGATTTGGTAAATTCTTATGCTCTAACTTTAATTAATAGTATTCTCCCCCATGCAAAATTGATTTATGCATTTTAAAGTTATGAAGCTACAAACACTTCTTCAGGGAACAACTGGAAGATGGACACAACCTTTAACAATTCACAGTGTTGCGGTGGTGGAAATGGAAAACATAGAAACAGGCCATTTAACCGACCAAGTGAATTCACTTCAACATTCCTCAGTCTTTCTGCAATACCACAGAAATGTACGAAAGTTATGGCACTGAAAGAGGTCATTCATGTCTGCATAAATTGAAAAAACGAACAAGCTGCTCTGATCCTCCTTTCCAGCACCTGGTCCGCAGCGTTCAGGGTGCTTCCAATTAAACCTGTTGGACTATAACCTGGTGTTGTGTGATTTTGAACGCTGGAATTTCCACATACTAACACCATTCTTGTAAATATCTTCTCTACTCTCCTCAAATTAATTCTGTCCTCACTGCTCGGTGATGACCTGTACTGTGCACAAAACCGTATGTGTGTGAGTCAACCAGCGTCTCATGCAGTTGCAGTCTTACGGATCTTGCAGGGACGGAGGAATTTATTTTGAGTTGGCTCTGGTGCAGAGTGAGAGAGTAATAACTTTGTGATGGGTGATAAGGTATTAAACTCAGTGTGGATGACTGATCAGGCTTTGGGCCATATAATGGATCTGGATGGATATAGTTGAGGCGCAAACTATATGAAGAGTGGGGTTAGTTTATCAGTTCCTCAGGAGTTAGTATTAGTCTTTAATCGCCTCACTTCTGTTCTGATACCAGCTGATTAGTTACAGAACAAGCCAAATCCTAAATACAAATCCAGTTTGATGGATGATAACCTTACTTATTTTGATTTAATAATGTGATCTCTTGCTCAATCGCAAACACGCAATGCTGCGAATATTATTTGCACAAGAAAATACGATTAAGTAGAATGAATCAAACTACTTACTTAAAACGCAGATTCAAGAGCAATGAACACGGATGAACTGTATAATTCTCATTCCCCTCAAAACATCCGTAAATGAAAGAAAACACGTGACCTTGACATATTTTACAAAACATGACTCCCAGGACCGTTCCAAACAAAACAACTCTCACATAATATTTACACGAGAATCCCTGTATCTATCACTTGGTGAAATGTCTTGTCACTGTCACTTCTAAACTGGAACTGCAGTAAATTCCTTCATGGAGCTACCACAGTGTCAATGTAATTAGCTTGAAACAATCGCTTCAGAGATTTTTCTTGTCACAACACTTTTGTCTGGGACTAATACAACATTTTCATTCCAAAGCAATATAATTTACTAAAACTCTCACTTCCTTCACATGAGCACGGATCTATACATTCACTTAGTTCCAGGGTCTTACAGGAACGGAAAGAAATGACAAAAATGATTCAAGTGAAAGTAATGCTTTCTCAGTTAAGGGTTTCTTCCTTAATCACAAATTCCAGAACTCTTCAACAAATCTTTCAGGCTCCATCAATGCCATGCTGGGTTGAAAGCATCAAAAATAAACGAAGGTTCACTGTAGCCAAACTTCAAATGCAATTTTTAAAACAATTGTTGTGATTTCAGAAATAACTTGAAGTTAACCATAACCTTCAGATGCACAGAGAAGCCTACTGAATATTCACTCAAAAAAACCGCTGAACCAAACTCAAACTAAATGATATTGCACTCTCTACTTTAGACATCCACCGCTTATATTTTGCCAAAGTGTTTCCTTTTCTTAATTCCACCGAAACTCTCCATAGTCTCCGATTGAAATGGAGATTTCAGGAATGTTCCAAGAAGAGATGAATAATTTCCAAAGCAATTCCTGCCGAATCTGCAAGATAGGGTTTCCACAGAGTCTCTGAAATCTGAGACGAAATGGCTGATCATCTGCCACTGTGTGACTTTGGGCACAATATGCCCATGTATCATTGTCAGTTGCAAAGTGAACCCGCACACAATCCTCAGACCGATTCACACAAATTCAAGGCACTTACCAGGAATTGCTACAAATGGAAAGGTCGTGTAAAATATTGTCCGCACATGACGAAATGAAAGTATCATTTTCTGCCTGAATCTCTTTGTGCAGGCAATCTCTCTTTACTCAATACCGAGGTGATACAATCAAAAGCCTTTCATTTATACCTGCTGACATCACCTGGGGGACTGCGACATTTCAATGTGGTTCAATTCATTTATTTAACAATTTGAACAAACAAGTGATACCAGTGGGTATACTCCCAGCTGTCACATTCTATTTTAAAACTGAGGTTTATTGGATAATACAAATTTAAATCGGTCAGTAGGAAACATTGGAAAAAGGCATGTAGAATAAATTTATAGAATTCTTACAAAGTGGAAGCAGGTCAATGGGCCCATCCAGTCCAAACCGACCCTGCAAAGGCTATCCCACCCACACCCACCTGCCGGCCTTGTGAGACAGCAGGACTAACTACTGAGGGTCTGTGCCGCCCTGTATACCAGCATTGACACCCCAACACCATCTATCAATCTCATTTCATATCAGTGTTCTTCCCTCGCCTTTGACCATTTCGAAATTAAATTCCGGTTGTAAAGTGTCTCTCTGAGAAATGTTCTCCTCACGAGAGGAATGTGGCTTCCAAGGTTCCTTGTTCTGTCAAGGGATGATAGTTGGTTAATGGAGACAACACATTGTAGTTTTTCAAAAATCTAAAGTCACAATAGAATTCCTCACCTTGCATGGATACAGCTTCTGAATCAAATAAATCTTCTCCAATTCAGGCAATAATTGAAGCAAGTAAAATAAGTCACTGAAAAATACCCTCAAAAGTTGCATGATTTCTAATCAATACTGATCCTCTGACCAGTACTTGAGTGTCCTGAACATGTTTCAGAGCTGACTCTGAGACACACGATCTGTGCAGCACCACATGGGGATGAGTTATTCTCTGTTCTCTGCAGTGTACTGCACATGTCCGAAGTAGATACCGAAAACATCTGACTGATGAGGGGATGGATCAGCTTCAAGTGAGATAGTGGAGTGAGTCCAGGAGGGATTTGCCAAAGCAAGGATGTAGAAATGTCAAATTTGGAAACATTTCAGCGGGTATCAATGCTGCCAATGACGTGATGGGGAAATGGGACTTGGCTTGAGGACTGATTTAGAACAGAAAGCAGAGAGAAGGAATAAATCTGTCATTTTCATGTTGTTGGGCTGATATTAGTGAGTGCCACAAGGACCATTTCTCCAGACACAGCCATTTATTATCTGTCAATGACTGAGATGCTGGGATCATGTGCGACGTTTATTGATAGCAAAATGTTAGTTGGACAGTAAAATACACGGAGAGCGGGAAGGACAGGTTCAGTGAGTGAATTCACACACAATAGTCAGTGCACTTTAATATAGAGAAATTTGTGGCATTGTTCATTCATTTCTCACTTGGAAAGATTTCAGTACATCCATAGTCATTTAGATGCTTATCCTATTCATAAGTCAAGAGGCAACAAAAAGCCGTTAGGTCCATTTAGTGCCAGTAGTTTCCATTATTCTCTTCAAAGATTTACTCATCTCAGACATTTCTAAATTTGTGCAATTCAACCCTAGGTTTACGTCATTTCACTCCCTCATCACTGAACTCTTGCTGCCCAGTTATATTATGGTCAATCAATCCTGCACTCAAACAGACATGAATTCCCAACTCCCCAAATTTATTTTTTTGCTTTTCATTATCTATGAAGTCAGATTGTTGCTGATTGAACGTCAAATGGCAGATGTGGACAAACATAAAGTGACTGAGTGAATCTATCAGAATCATCATTCCTGACTTGACAGGAGCCTGGAAGGTATATTGCTTCAAAAGTGCCTAGGTCGAGAACATCACAGAAAAACTTCAGCATATCTTAAGGTGCGGGGTTTACTAGGTAGGGACAGAAGCAGGAAAGGGAAAGTGTTGAAACTGAAGAGCCCGTGGTCCTGGTGCACATTTACACCAACAATATCTGGTCGTGAAATCACACTTTCGAGGCCGGCATCCTGTCATTAATCTCCCATTTATTACAAATGCACTTCCTTTGACAGTCGCGTCTTACTGAGTCAGGTGTTCAGCATCTCAATATTGCTGGCATTCATTCTTTTAATTCAGACCGGGCTCCCTGATTCGATCAGTTTCAGAGCTCCAACCAGGTAACTCATACACTATGAGGTTCAGCTGGCTGATCTAATGACAATAGCAGGGAGAAACAGTCATTAATCCCAATCAGTAAAATGTGGCAAATCAGGCAAGAAATTGAAAGGCTGATCCCGTTGTTATTCTGAGTACACATTAGGCCAATGAAAATGCGGCTGGAAGCATTGGTTGAAGCAGGAAGTACTTTGGATGTATCGATGATTTGTGAGGGTTCTGGGGCTGGTGCGATCAGAATACATTGGAAACGTGGGTTTTGCTTTAATTGGATGGGGATTTCTCCTGTTCTGGGGAATCACACTAAAGGCATTGTGGAATATTTGCTCAATCTTTGTCAGAGTGTTGGGAACCTGGAATAAAGCTCAGTTACAGGGAGATGAAACTGGCCACTTGAAGTAGTAAATCTGTGAATGAAAGAGAAAAGCAACAAAAACACGCTCCGAATCCATGAAAATGATCTGCTTCAGAATCCGAATCTTCAGGATCAAACCCTTCCCTCACATGTCTCACAAATTCGGGGACAGAGTTCTTTCTGGAGCTAGACTTTCTCATTTTTAGGGATATTCTCAATAATGTATGCGTTATGTTATACAGTTACTATCAAGATCTCATCTTTATTTGTTATTGCTTATGATGATGCTTGCTGTATTTGGACAGAAATAGCACTTTAAAAGAATTAACTTCTTAAATCTTAGGTTTGAACTGATACAAGAGAACAGATATAAGCATGCAGCAAGTTAATTTGTTTACTCCAAAACAAACAGACACAATGAAAAAGCACGAATTTACAATATTATTGTATTGGGGAAGAGTGATCTTAAAAGACTTTAATTGTTTATTAAGATGGAGAATAAACTGTTTCAGTCTGAAACTTGGGTCCTGGATCTAAATAACGATTTGATGTATAAATAAGCAATGGTGGATTGAGGAACCTTAGTTCAGAGGTTCTCAGAGGAATTGACATTTGCTGAAGAGGAAGAAATGCCTGAATGGTTTTCAACAGTGATTCAGGTGCCTTCAGGTCAACAAAACAACAGGAAAGGTGAGATTGGGCAGCCCTGCCTGACTGTCGATCTGATCGAGAAGCTTTCTGTTTGCCAATCAGAAGCTTTCTGATTAAGGTTACATTCATAATGTTGGTGGAGACTAGTATGGTTCATTTGTAGAATCCCTCTCCAAATCCGACTTTGGAGAGAACATCCCACATAGATGTGTATAAGATCGTGTCAAGGACCTCCTGGTGCAGGCTGATGAGGCAGGTTTCCAACTCCCCTGTCCTGCACAGAGGTGATTCTATCCCTGAGAATTGTCAGGCTGCCTGTACAGATCATATTTGCTCGGGGTGAATCACTGATCCCAGAGCAGAACTGACCCAGATGGGTGATGACCTTATTCAGTACAATTTAATTTACATTCATCAATTAAATTGGTCATCAGTCGTCCCTGGAGAAAGTGAGGACTGCAGATGCTGGAGATCAGAGCTGAAAATGTGTTGCTGGAAAGGCGCAGCACGTCAGGCAGCATCCAAGGAGCAGGAGAATCGACGTTTCGTGCATGAGCCCTTCATCAGTCATCCCTCTCCACTTCTGATTGCAGATGAGGGGATGATACTTTTCCACATGGATTTACACTAACTACCTGTTAGAAGGTTTATGTTGTCCTCTTCCTGCAGGTCCTGGCCAATCAAGTCACACAGAATTGAATACAATTCGGCTGGTAAGCCGTCACTTCCTGGTGTATTACTCTTTCCTGACGACTCGAGGTCCTTGGTCAGCACACCCAGAGATAGCGGCTGTTGCAGCCTCTCCCGGTTGCTGTAGTCTAAGATCTACCAGATAGGGAGGAATGACCGGGAGGCTGCGCTGTCTAGGGGCTTCTAGTCACATAGTCTGGCATGAAAGGATTTGCTGATCCTTTGGATGTCAGGTTGAGATAGCCTAACAGATCCACCTTTTCCCTTCTGTCTCTGAGAACAGAGCACTCCTTGTGCAACTTCTCAAATTACAAACATGAGCACGTCTATCTTGCTCCATGGTGTGGACCCTGGACAAGGATATTACCTTGGAGATTTCTAAGGTAAAGAGCGAGGCTTGTTGCATGTTTACCTCCTGTTGATCCTCCATGACATCAACCCACATCGTCTGCAGCAGGTGTAAGTTCTGCACACTTTTCCGGAGTTTTCACAGTTCTCCCCCGTTGCTCTCTCACCTTCAGAATAACTTTGACAAAAAGGTCCTCTTGTTGTTCCCCTTGACTGTTTCCCAAAAGTCTGAGGTAGACTCAAAGTGGGGTTTCACGTTTCTCCAACCTGTGGAATCCCTTTTGAGATATTCCATGTTTAATGGGATCAGCAGTTTCATATTCAGTTTCCCTGCTGACCAGCAAGAGTCAGTGGTCAGAAAAGAACACCAGCTTGATATCAGTGAATTTGACTGAAACCGATCCCAACCTCTCCAGTCTCACTTCACAGGTGCATCACTCGAGCCCTGGTGAACCTCCCTCGTACAAGTCTGCATGATTTTTTTGTTTTCAGATTGCGGCGTTGGCAGAGTCCTAGGTCCATTTGGTTCCAATCACCAGGCCAGTCGCATCCTTCTTTCGTCTTTGCTGTCTCATCTTCATCTTGGTCTTCTCTTCCTTCTGGTGGTGAAAGTTGAGGAAGGTGGCATCAATGGTGTCTGAAGCAGCAGTGTTGTGAACCTGGAATAGGAATCCTGGTGTCGGTAGGGGCGCCGGTGTGGAAGGCCCATGTGCACAGTCTCATTACCTTGACTGATTACCGTGAATCAGTGTTCATGAGACAGTGGAATAGAGATATAAAACTCGGAAGTTTGCAGCATTCACTGTCAAATTCAATCAAGCCTGACAGATATGCAAGTCTTCACCTTGATTGAACATCGAATGAGTTCTTGATAAGACATTGCCACAGGGTTTTAAATATCCTGTACTGTTTTATGCAATATCCTTCCTGGGATAGAAACTAAATTTAAAGTATGCGAATGACATTGTTACAGCAAACTACAGCTCAGCCACTGCCATCGGAAATGACCTGCATAACGAACTAAAAGAATGTCATAAGTCACACAAAAGCATCTGATTTAAAGTAAACCGAGTGGACGATAACCTGGTGTCGTGTGACTTCAGGCCTTGCCCACCTCGGTTCAACACCGGCACCTCCACATTAAAGCTGAAAGAAGCCACTTAAGTCAGAGAGATCCCACACACAGTCCAGAAGATATCAGGACAAAGAAGCAGGTACCTTGGGAGTAGGAAGAATAGCCCCAACCCAAGTTCGAAGAGCTGTAATTGGAAATTTTAAACTAGTGTGTGGGCAGACATTACAGTCTCGACGATTACTGGGGATAGTGGAGGAAAAGACTGATTGTTTTAAATGTTGTGTATTGATATATATATTGCTTATAAAAGATGTGGTTTATTATCTTTTATTATTATTTAATTATTAGTGTTAAACGAGGTCCACTAACTAAGCAAGTAGATTAGTCCATACGGTTATGATGGTTTCGGTGTGTACTGTACCTTTAAGAGAGAATGTACATTTAAGAGAGACTGGAAGCTGGTATGAACTTAGAATGGCACAGAGTGTGCTGAAATAATTCAAAATGTAACATTTGACTGTGAAACCAACACTGCAATTGTGTTGCCATGGTATACAACAAATTCGAATTTGGCCAATCAGTTTAAACTAAGCCACAAGATTTCAAAATTCAATCAAATTTGAATTTAATGTTTTGGTGACTTCAAACCAATGATATGATCTGATGTTCTGGGGTATAAAACCGGACATTTTGAACATTTAGGTGAGAACAGAAAAGAGCAGCCCCAAACATCAACAGCCTGCTGTCCGAATTACACTCTGCAAGAAAGGAACTTGTGCAGTAGAACACCAAAGCTGATCTAGAGAAATCTACAAAGAAAGTTTGACATCCGAAGATGCCAACTGCATTTGAAAGTGAGTTGCCGTAAATCTCGGACCAGTATTATGCAGTGTAAGGTAAAAGATAGTTTTCAGATCAGGAGTTATAAATAGTGGCTTGAATGTTCTCTGGTGGACTTAAAGAATAGAATTGTTATTTTTTTCTTTAAACAGTGAAATCTGGGATAGTTATGAGTTGAAACTGAACAATTTAGGCCTTGTTTCTCTACAACTTAGGACACAGGGTGTAAAAGGATAAACTATTTTCGCTGTTTGGGGATTCGAACACACGGGGGCACAGTCTGCGAAGTAGGGTCATTGTGTTCAGGAGAGATGTTAGGAAGCACTTCCACACAGAAAGGTTCGGGGGTGTTGAGCATTCTTTTCCACAAACAGGACTGGATGCTGGATTAGTTGTTAATTTTCATTCTGAGACAGATTTTTTTTTGTTAAACGTAGGTGTTAAGGGATAAAGTACAAATAAATGTATATGGAGTTAGGGTTCAGATCAGCCATTGAATGTCAGAACGAGCTCTCACGGGGAGGGGGGTGAATGGCCTGTTTCTATATCCCTATGATTATTAATCTCGTCCTATAATCAACCCAAGGCATTGACATTTTTCCTAAAGTGTAGTGTTCAGAAGTGGGCAGAGCTCAATTTTAACACAACGCAAGGCATTTGATTTTCAAGAGTTCAATTCCAGTCTGTTTCCCCCAACTGTGGATGAAACGGTCAATTATAAAGGTTTGATAACATTTCACTTCTCTTTATATCCTAATTCCAATTTATGCATTTACTTTTTTTTTGCAAAACTACCCAACCTGCCCAATCACTTCCAAAGAGAAGTGTACACCTCCAAGTCTTGAAAATATTATGCCTCGTCCAGAATTAGGCCAGTTCATTCATATTATCTCTCTTTAGAAAAATAATGAATCTTTCTCACTTCCTACATGATCTGCTAATTGTCTGGCCGTTTCACTGGGTAACGGTGTAAAATGCATCTAGAAATATCCCACTAATGAATAATGATTAGCTGCACTATTTGGAATACTGCAAACAGCCTTCATTTAAAATATTGCTCAACGGGAGGACAGAAATTCAGAGAATTTAACATTTCACGGACATGTTTTTAAATTCAATGGACTGAGCTTTGCTGTTGGCATAGACACACCCAATAGCACAGCAAAAGTAGAACGCTGCTCAGCTCTATCTTCAACCTTTATACTGGAACAGGAGGCCATTCACCTCTAATTTCTCTCTACAGATGCTGTCAGGTATGCTCAGGTTTTCCGGGAATTTCTGTTTTTGTTTCTGATTGAGAAGATCCGTAGTACTTCCATTTTTAATGCAGTCCCTTCTCCAGCCTTCCAACCAGCAGGAAGGTATTGAGCAGGTAGAGTGCGAGAATTCGGACTAGACTGCTCATCCACGCAACCAAGTCATGTTCTCAGGGCATTGCTTCAAATCCCACTGTGGCAGATGATGGAATTTCAATTCAATGATTTTCTTAAATTTAAGAGTATAATGATGAACCCAGAATGTTTCTTTGTTGGCTCATGCCTTTTACAGAGGCCATCCTTACCTGGTCAGAACTGCACGTGGCTCCAGACTCACAGCCATGTGGTTGACACTTTACACCCCTTCAGACAATTCAGGATGGGCAATAAATATTGGTGCTGTCCAGCAATGCGCTCATCCCATGGCTGAATGACAGAAGCCTTCCTGAGAGTGATACAGAGGAAGTGGAGGAAGCAATTTAGCTCATTCTGAGATGGTAAAGTTGAACAGGAGAGGGCCCTTCAGTCCCACTCGTAAGCACAAGAATATCAAAATGGCACAACGTCAGTCCACACGGGTTTCCATGAAAAAGGGAAGGGATGAGGGAACGGGAAGGTGTGAGGAAAGGGGGGTGAATGAAGTGTAATAACAATTGGAATGGGAATGAGGGAACAGTCGGTCAGATGGAGAGAGCTTGTCCTGGGAGGCAGTAAAACATGGAGGCAACTAATTATGGGGATTGACACAGTGAGAGCCAACGCTTCATATTGATGTCTAGAAATTTGAATGGAGGGTACTGCCCAACACGACCTTCCACTCAAATTGATTAAAGCTGGAAATAGTCACTATTACCCTGTATTTTATCATCTCGATTGTGTATTTGTTCCGCTCCTTTTCCCGGCATTTAAGCATTTATATTTGCCTGCATGCAAACCTTTTGCTGTTAATCGTCTCTCTGATCCCTTGTATATAGGCCACACTGTTCCCCAGTGTTTCATTCTCTTCTGATTCCACCTTCTCTCCCTTTGGATTTAAGCCGCTCCCTGTTACTCTGCATTTTAGCCATTCGTCATAATTCAGTCCTCTCTGTTAACTGTACATTTTTAAATCCTGATTCTATACGTTAAGTAATTAGTAAATCATAGAATTCTTACCTTGCTGTCCAACAAGTTTACACCAACCCCCTGAAGATCATCGCACCCAAACCCATTCCCCCACCCTATTACTCTACGTTTCCCACTGACTAACGTACCTAACCTACACTTCTTTGAAAAGTATGGGCGGGTTAGCATGGCCAATTCACCTGACCTGCACATTTTTGGATTATGCAAGGAAACCATAGCACTTGGAGGGACTCCACAGAGACACGGGGAGAATGTATAAACTCCACGCAGACAGTCGACCCAGGCAGAGATCGAACCCGAGAGCATAGTGCTGTGAGGCAGCAGTATACAACACTGAGCCATAATGTGTTCTACCCTATTGATCGCTACTTAATCCTGTCTTCATCTGCATTCGATCCTCTCTGTTCACCTGTACGTAACCATTTCGCTCTTACATTGTTTTCAATCCTTTTCTTGATCATCTTTATTTAATCGTGTCCTTTTTTTGCATTTAGTACTCACACACCTACCCTCCACTGAACGCGCGCTCCATTTAAATCCCAACAATCACAGTCTTTAGCCATCTCTTTATTCTGTGTCCTTCCATTGCTCCATAATTCGCCCTCTCACGACTACTTTCTGTTTATTCCTCTCCACTGTCCTCTTCCCCGTGACTTAATCCTCCTCCTACACTTTTTTATTCAAACGACAAATTACTATATGGTCTGTATTTAGTCCTCTCCCTTTCTCCTGTATTTAACTGCCACCCTGCTCCACTGCATTCAACACCATCCCTATTATTCTCTATTTTCGCTTCTTCCTATTAAGCTGTTACTCTCTCTCCCCTTCCACATAAACTGGTAACCCATCACCAACTCACCCTGCAGTTACGGGTGCATAGGATATCACACTGACAAAACTGATTCCTAGAGTGACCTGTAACTCTGACATTCCTCTTTATATCTATCAGCCAGGACTCCTCAGTGGACCAGGTTAACATTCACAAATAGAGAACCCGCAGATTCAATGAGATCCACCTCATTACAATTCCTACAGCTTTCTCTGTATTCGACCTATCTCTGTGCTCCTGCAATCAGCACACTTCCTCTTAAACTCCACGTACTTCTCTTCAATTACATCACATTAATTCCTTTCCCTTCTCTGTCTTCAACTCTCTCCCAGTTGCCCTCTTTTCAATTTTCTTCCTATTACTTTTGTTATGAGAGTTGAAGGCATGTATGGTACCTTTAAAAGAGAGAGAGAAGGCTGTTTTAGCAGTGTGAGTTTGCAGACACCTGTAATGTGAATGACTAGCAGTCTCAAAGTGTAGTGGAAAACTGAAAATAGGCAACAATTTGGTGGGGATGTTCACACCAGTTCAAATTAAAGCCATCTGTTTGCATGATGCCCCAGAATTCTAAACCCCATTCGAATTTGAATTTTACTGTTTTGACAACATTGAACCAATGAGAAGATCCAAGGTTTAGGGAATAAAGAAGCCCCCATTTTGGACAGTTGGCGAGAGTTAGCGACCAACTGGCATCATCAGAATATCTGCTAGCAAAACACTTGCTATCAAAGGTCCTTTTTCATAAGAAGCATCTTTAGAATAAACGACCGTAGATGACCCAAGGAGCTCTTCAGATGAAAGAAGACATACACCGACGCCAACAGCTGCTTTCTTGTTTTGAAAATGAAGTTGACGCAATTTAAATAGGGGCTTTTATTGTCATAGAGTTGAATGTAGATTACAGTTCTTTAAGAGGAAGGACGGTCAGACTTGTATGTATTTGTTGTTTAATATTCACTTTTAGAATTAAAGAATAAAATTGATACTTTGCTTTAAGTATTGGAATTTGGAGAGTTCTCTGTCACTCATACTTTAACAGATTGTGAGTTGAGGTGAGCTTTTCTCTGTGTTTGTTTTAATTAGCAGAAGGATTCACTGCCATGTCATAACACTCTCCACTCCACCATCTCTATTCCTTCATATTGAGCTCTCTTCGCGTTATTCCCTACTTAATCCTATCCCTTCTACTTGATATTAAATCCTCTCTCCTTCCCTGTAGTTAATCATTTCTTCGATCAATTATATTCAATCTTGTTCCAATAAAGCTCCATTTTCACCTTTCCTTATTACGTTGCATTAAGTCCCATCCGGTTATCCAGTATTTAATCCTCTTCCTATTACTCTCTGTTTAACCCTCTCATTGTTACCTTCTATTCAATACTATCACAATTATTCTGAATTGAATTCCCTCCCTATTAAAATATTGTGTCCCCTCTGTAACTTTCTGTATCTTCCACGATGCTGTTCAATTATTGTTCCCTATTCCAGAATATGCATCTACTCTACTAAAAACAGAGAACAGTCGTCCCTGCCTGATCAGACTCCACTACCTCTCACACGTGACCGCTGCTGCCCTGTGTTGCCGCCCCTCTGGCCGGCGCTTGAATTGCAAATTTATTCCAAAGCTCGACAGGGGCACAGCAGCCGAACCCCATGTTAGACACAGGACTGTTCATCAATAAGAGGCAGGCATAACTTCAACGTACACTCATATTTACATATAAATAGCAGCAGGTCCAATGCATAGCAATATTTATGTACAAACTGGAGCAGCTCCAATATAAAGTAATATTTATACATAAACTGTAACATTTTCAATTCACAACTTTTATATATTAACTGAACCAGCTGCAGTAGACTTCAACATTGACAGAGAGACAAGAACGGTTCTAATATACCATATTTAAATATGAACATGGTCAGTTCTAAGACACAATTTCAAGACACGAAATATGAACAGTTTCATTACATATCCAATATGCGGCAAGATTGACGTATAAACGTAAATCCTTCAAAAATGGAAAAATATTTCCACATAAACCTGTTCATCTGCAACTCACAGCAGATTCATATGTAATAGAGCACAGGTCTGAGATACAGCAATACTTATATGCAAGCATGAACAGCTCCGAAACTAAACAGGAATTGAATACAAACATGAACACTTTCCAGACTCAACAATATTTATACTTACAAATGAACAGTTCTAATGCTCAACTATATTTATATAGAAGCTGGAACATCTCCAATGCAAAAGAATATTTCGATATAAACACACACAGTTACAATGAACAATAATCTTTGCACGTAAACATGATCTGCTTCTATACATGGCAATATTTGTACAGACACACAGCTCCAATATATACTAATCCACATACTTTAATATTGTGCATATGAATGACATGGACGAAGGAAGCCAATGTGCTGTTGCCAATTTGGCAGATGACACAAACATAGTTGGGAAGGTTGCATCGGGTTCAGAGAGAGTGTCAACGGTCCTGAAGCTGTGACTCTGATTTCTCTGCATGGATGTTGCCAGATCTTTTGAACTTTTCCAGAAATTACTCATTTTTTCAGTTTATCAATATATCGTTACTTCAAAGATGGACAAAGAGCTGAATTCCAGAGGTGAGGTGAGAGTAACATCCATGTGTCCCTCACAAAATGACAATCAGCGGCACACTCCCAAAGAGCTGATGTCATATCTGGCACATCGGAAGATGGCTGTGGCTTTTGGAGGTCAGTCATCTCAGCTCCAGGAGAACTGTGCAGGAGTACGACAGGACTAGACACAACCAACTTCAGCTGCTTCATCAATAACTATCTGTTCATAACGAATTTAAATATTATTGCTCCAAGTGCAGATCAGAGGCTCGGAATACTATGGCGAGTAACTCACCTGCTGACTCTCCAAAGCCAAGGTAAAATTAAGAAGTGTAATGGAATAATGCCCACGTGCCTGGATGGATGTAGCTTCATCCACACTCAAGAAGCTTGACACCATCCTGGAAAAAGCAGCCCGCTTGATTGGCATTACATCCACAAGCATCCACTTCCTCCACCATTGACAGTAGCAACTACCAGATGCACGGCAGAAAACCATCAAGGCTTCTGGGCAGGATCAATGCTAAGTGAATCAGCTCTGTTGGAGACAATGTGAGCTGGATATTTGTTTTCCCAATAATAAGAGGAGACTGATATCCTTTTTGGAGAGAACCATTTTTGGACCTTTACTTACAAGGGATTATCTCCACTGTTACATACGTGACCTGTTCCCCATATTAAACTCTGTCAAACTTCCCATCCCTCATCAGCGTTTTGAAGATTGATGTGTTTCTGTGAGGGTATAAATTCCTATCATGTTTTGACCAGAACTGTACACAATACTTCTGCAGGATTCTCACCAAAGTCATGTAAATCCCTACAAAACCTCCCTGTTCCTTTCATCTGCACCACGACTGATCAAGGTATGTGGTGTCCCATGTGCCTTCTTAAATAATCTACTAACGTGTCATGCCACATTCAAATATCTGTGGGTAAACATCCCAAGATCCCACTGTTTCTCTGAGCTTCCTGGTGCCTTGCTTCTCATTGTATATTCCCTTGTTTTTGGTTTTTGGTTCAATCGTTGTTTTTTTGCCAAGCTTAATTCACCGAGAGGATGCTGCTGTGTGAAACAGTGTGGTGAATTAATGCAGGGCCTCCTGCGCATAGGACACACCGCAACTGATGTGTTTCACCTTCACCAGTTTATTCCTATCTCGGAGAAGACAGGTTTGATGATTCGGATCACAGCAACCAGACAGAGAACAGGAGAAGAGCACTCAGCCCTTCACAAACTTGTCACCACAGCTGGGTCATCGTGGCCAGTGTATCAGTATGGGATAGTAATCTACATCTACTGACTGGAAGCACAGCAAATTGGAGTGCTGGTGGGACTATCACACAGGAGAAAACGGCGTCGACCTATCAACTGGAGTGGTTCCCAATGCGCAACTCCGTTCACCTCAACTGAATAACTGTAAACAAATTACTCAGTGATTCAAAGGAATACTCCGTTTTGAATCTGCATTGTGTCATGTACCTTCGAGAATGATGTCAAAACACCCTCATTGCTGTGATGGAGTATCGTGTTGGGCAGAATATACCCGTTGTCAAGCTTCCCACGGTCTGTTGGTCCAACTTCGATTTCACTGAGAATCACGAAATGTGTGACAGCGCAGACTGAGGCCATGCAGCCCACCTTAGCTCTGCTGGCTCAACGCAATATGTAAATAAGTGTCTCATTGTGTCGCCTTCTCCCTGTAAATCTGCACATTGTTACATTGAACATGCCCACCGGATTCCCTTTTGTGTCCATTGAATCTGCCTCTTTGTCACTGTCAGACAGCGACTTACTGACCCCACTCCCTGTGCGAAAACGGTCTTCCTAATGTCACTTTTACTTATTTTCCGGATGACTTTCAATCTCTGCCAAATCGTTCTCAATCCTTTCAGGCCTGGGAGCATTTTCACTGCATTATTTCCTCTGTCTAACACCCTCATGGCGTGGAAAACTTCAATCAGATCAGCTTTCATCCCTCTGTTCTCCAAAGAGAGTTGCCCCAAACTTTCCAATCTCCCTTCATTGCTGACATTCCTCAGGACGGTACCATTCACGTTAACCTGTTCAGCGCCGTCTGCAATCACTTCACTTCCCCGCTTCCTGAACTATCACCCTCAGAATTGAGCGTAATACAGGTGGAGGATTCATTCAGACTCGGATAGAGCGGGCGAAACATCTGCAATATTTGTTTTCACTTCGAACAAATGTTTCCCTTCGCCGTGTTCAGTGCAATGGCAGCTCCGCGCCATCCCTAATTCAGGCAGTCGGATCTTATTTAACGAAGCGGCTTTTTGAGAAAATTGATCGGGCATTTTTGCTCATGTCAATTTAAGAAATGATGGTTCGCCTGGGATTGGATCCCAGAAACTCTCACACGTCTGCATTCACCAGAAGACCCAAAGCTCGAATCATATCCCAGACTAACGAGCCACCAGCCATGGGTGCAGCCACCGCCAGAAGCAGCTGAGACTTGCTCAGTACGAAATACATTGTGCATTGCTCCCAGAAACGCAAGCAACGAAGAGTTTCAAGAACATTTGCTTCTGAATCTGTCTCCCTGCTCCCAGGCCGCTGCTGTTTGTCCCGTCCCCAGGGACCAGGCTCTCTCCACTAGCGGATAATTGAACCATTTTGTTTCTACTTGCAAGCTGTGCTGGTGGAAGGCAGAGCCCATTCACTCTTCTGCTCTCTCTCACTATGACGTGAGGCAGGAGAAGTCAGTTACAGTCATGCGTAGGAAATGGGCAACTTTGAACTTGATCCAAAGGTCTTGTTAACGGAGAGACAGAAAGATGCTGTGCTGTCGGGACAGAGAGAAATGGACACCGGAGACTCTTCCCTCAGGTAAATTGGTATGAGTGCATTTTTGTGCAGCCTTCTTGGTGTTCAGAATTTGTCTTGACACAACAATCCTGCCGAAAGTCTTTTATTACGCGGGCGTTGGTTTCTTTAATGCAGGAAATGGAGTAAAACAGCAAGTCATGTGTTTCAACTTCACCGGTTCATTGCCATCTGAGAGAAGAGGTTTCACACGAGATCAGGACACACCGACAGAGAACAGGACAAGACAACTCAGAACTCCACAAGAGTGCGAGCACAACTGTGTAAATTTGACTTGTGTATCGATGTGACATATTTACCTCAGATACCCGAAGTTTTGGGAAGCAGATGACAAGGCAAGGAACAGAACAGAGCGCCGTTATACGGGAAAGCTGCTTAAGACGACATTAAGTGAAGAGGAGAAAATGGTTTCGCTTCTGGGTTATGATCCCAGCATGCACCCGCTGTGCCATTCTCCTGCATTGCACGGTAGGCTTTCCAGAGAAGTATTCAGTTTTTCATCTGGCGTGTGACTTGCACGTTTGAGAATGACCTCAAAAGATCTTCACTGCTGTCGTGTCATGTGCTGTTGTGCAGACATATCGACGATGTGCCAATATAATCTCAGAGAGTAATGTACACTAGAGACTCTGAGCCAGCTGAAACTTACTCAGTGTGAAATGCATTCCACTTTGCTCCAAGAATTTTAAGCAGCAAAGAGGTTCTAGAACATCTACTTGTCATTCTGTCCCCGAGACGCTAATGTTTGTCTCATCCCCAGGAACTGGACTCTCTCCACTGGCGGATAAAAATTAAACCAATTTGTTTCTACTTGTACGCTTTTCTGGAGGGAGGGAAGAGTCCATTCGCTCTTCTGCTCTCTATATCCCAATCCCTTGGGGTGAGAGGTATCACTTACACTAATGCGTGGGATGTGACTAGCTTTGATTATGAATTTTCTCCAAACGTCTGTTATCGGAGAGATAGAAAGATGCTGTGCTGGCGGGGCAGAGAGAAATGGACACTGAGTACTCTTCCCTCAAGTAAATTCATATGAGCACATTGTTGTGCAGCCTGCTTGGTGTTCAGAATTCGTCTTCACGCAGCAATCTTACAGATAGTCTCTCACAAAGTGGGCATCGCTTTCATCGCTGCGACCGCGCAGCAGTTAACATCTGAGTCCCAAGTGTCCCAGATGAAGAGAATCCGAGTGAAACCTTCACTCACTGAGAGTCATCCCCACGGCCCTGAGCTGCGGGACTGCAGGCAGTCCAACACGGAAGGGACGGTTAAAAATGAACCATTGTTGCTCCCTCAGCCTCTCTGTCCCAGAAGCAGGCAGCTGGACTGCAAAAACACGTACCATCATTCTTCCGCCGACAGAGGCGGTCCAGCCAATCGTGTCCACGGCAACTGTCTGTCACTTGTCTCTCTCTGAGGTGATTCACAATCAGTGATATCTGTCCTAGTAGTAAGGGACTGTGTCTGAGTGGTGATACGGTTTCTGACATGCTGATCGTTTTGTCACTCACAATTACTGCAGGGAATGGACGAAACCGCAAGGTATGCGTTTCAACTTTATCAGCTCATTGGCATCTCAGAGAAGTGGTTTTTGCGAATCAGTTTATAGAAAACCGACGAAGAACAGGAGAAGACCACTCAGACCTCTAACAAGCATGTTACTTGAACCGTGTGAGTTTCCCAAGTATATTGGTATGATACAGGACATTCAGGAAGTAGGTGCAAAGGCAAGATACAGAACAGAGTATCATTACAAAAGGAAGCTGCTCAAGGAGACATTGAGCAACAGCAGAGGATGGTTTCGATCCATCGACCGCTGGGTCATGGGCACAGCACGCTTCCGTTTTCCACAGCTCCCTTCAGCCTTTCGTCTGGCGTGTGGCATGCACGTTCGACACTGATGTCAAAGATCTCCACTGCTGTCGTCTTATATGTTGTTGTGCAGACGCATGGAGGCTGTGTAAATATAAACTGTGTAAATATAAACTTGTTTCCCACATTCTGGTGGTCGAACTGTGATTTCATTCTGAGTCATAACATGTCATAGCGCAGACAGAAGCCATGCGGCCCACCTTCGCTCTGCTGGTTCAACACAGTAAGTAAACATGGGTGTCTATTCGTATCATTCTCTTGCCTTCTCTGTGTAAATCTGCACATTTTTACTTTAAACATGACCACCGAATTCCCTCTTGCGTCTAATGAATCTGCCTCTTTGTCAATGTCCGATAGGGATTTGCTGACCCTAACCACACCCTGTACGAAAGCGTTCTTCCTCATGTCACTTTTAGTTCTTTTCCTCATGACTTTAAAAGTCTGCCGAATCATTGCAGGTTCTTTCAGGCGTGGGAGCATTTTAACTGCTGGATCCTGCATGACTTGGAAAGCTTCAATCAGGCCAGATTTCAAACTTCTGTTCTCCGAGGAGAGCAGTCCTATTTTTCCAATCTTGCTTCACTGCTGACCTTCCTTAAACATGGAACCACTGACATCAAAGCAATATTCCATCATGTCACTTCCCAATGCTTCTCCAACCTAGTTTCGTGAAGGTGCTTTTTGAGAAAGTTAACCGGGCACTCTAGCACAAATCAGGAAACACAGGCTTGTCAGGGATTTGAACCAGAGATGCTGCGCAGGGGAAAACGCAACGCGCAACTCATACCCCTGGACGAACGAGCGACACAGATTGCATGCTGACACTACCGCCCCACATCTTCAAGCAGCTGAGTATTGCTCAGTGTGAAATATATTTGACATTGCTCTGAGAATTGCAAGTGGCAAAGAGTTTCCAGAACAGCTGCTTCTCATTCTGTCTCCCTGATGCCGTTTGTCCCGGCCCCAGGAAACAAGCCCTCTCGACTGGCAGAAAGTTGGACCATTTTGTTTCTAAACTTTTCTCTAACACCGGAGTGACAAGTGACAATCACTGTCCTCCTCAACATAGGGTACAGAGAACAACAGAAGAACACTCAGAACTCCACGAGGGTGTCATCTCAACTGTGCACATTGGGCCAGTATATCAATGTGAAATATTTATGTTGAGGTTTTTTGGGAAAGAGATGAGAAGACGAGGTGCAGAACAGTGCACCGTTATATGGGAAAGCTACTAAAGACGACATTGACTGAATAGGAGAGATGGTTTCCCTTCTGGGTGATGGAGTTCAATATTATTTGGACCCGAACTCCCCCATGCCCTTGACCCCTACCACTCCCACATGAGGCCTTGTTATCACATAGTCTGCTGTTACACACGACTTATTGTGAGCCAGGAACAGTCTCCATTAACAGTTAGTCACCCTCCTACACAGATCGTTATTCACTCCTTTGTCCCTCCAATGTTCTCCCTCTGAACTGGCGGCAAAGAGACCAATGTGGACTGATATCCCTGAGCCAGCTGGTTGTCCCATCTCCAGGAACAGGGCTCTCTCCACTGGCGGATAATTAAACTATTTTATTGTTGCACTGACGTGAGGAGACTGTGTAAATATAAACTTTTTCTAAATTCCCACCTTCCGTTGGTTGAACTGTGAGTTCACTCTGAATCACAACACGTGTCACAGCGCATTTGGAGGCCTACCTTAGCTCTGCTGGTTCTACACAGCAAGTAAATGAGAGTCTCTATTCGTATCATTCTCTTGCCTTCTCCCTGTAAATCTACACATTGTTACTTGAGACATGACCACCGAATTCCTTTTTGTGTTCTTGAACTGCCTCCTTGTCACGGTCAGACAGGAATTTACGGATCCGAACCACTCCCTGTGCGAAAATGTTCTTCCTAATGTCACTTTTACTTTTTTACCAAATGCCTTGAAATCTCTGCCAATTTTTTGGGAAATTGAAAGGATTCTCATTCCTGCACATGAGGCTGAATTGATTTAATTTCTAACGTAAAGGACTGTGGATGCTGAGAATCTGAGACAGAAAGAGGAACTGCTGGAGAAACTCAGCAGGTTTGGCAGTACCTGCGGGAGAAAACAGATTTCTGAAATATTGTCTCTGATTCTCTTTCCACCGATGGTGCCTGACCTGCTGAGTTGCTCCTGCAATTTCTGTTTTTGCTTTTAAGTGAAAGTTCATTTCATCTTTCGGGATGAAACAACCAGACTCGGCATGTGCAGATATTTAACCCTTTTGAAACCTGTGAAGTGATTGGATTCAAACAAACCCAGCAATAATTCATACCTTCTCAGATCCAGAGGCAGAGAGACCTGGGAAATGAAGCTGTCTGTGTGTCTTTTTTTATTCGTGGGTCGAGTGGTTAAAAAGATGGATTTGAGATCGATTGCAGTTTCCCCACGCAGGTGTGAACCTTGCCGACTCGAGTTGAGAAATGTCGTCAAAAAGAAAGGAAGACTGTTCCCCGGTTTCGTATTTAAGATTCAAATCAGTGGAGGGGTCGGAAATCTTCAACCCACTGCCTGTCAGGGTGGAACAAGCACATACCCGCAGAGCTGCTTTTGAGGTAATGAGCCAATATTTGGAAATGAGGCGAGAACAGTGAGGGGCGTGAAGTCTTGATCGAAGTTAAGTAGGCACCTGAGGACAAAGGTGTTTTATTTGCCAGTGAAAGATACTGCTTCACAAAGTTGGGACTATGGAAGGGAAGCAGTGACGGTGATTATCTTTGGTTGTTCACATTGTGAATGTTCCCATTGCTGCCCATGTCCGCGTTAATGTCAGAACTCTGACGCATGGCAGCGTCAGGTCCGCACAGTGCCAGGGGCGCAATGGATGACGCATCTGACTCCAGCTACCTGTTCGAACCACACCTCACAGCTTCTTCACATAGCTTAATTAATCTTTCTCATTGTCCTGAAGCCGGCATACAGTTTGAATTCCTGATCTGCAAGAACGAGACTCTTTTCACTGTCTCGCGTCAGTAAGTGTCCCTGAGAACATCACAGTCACGTCACAGCGCTGTCAGAGGAGGGCAAGCTGAAATAGCCCCACACGCTGCTCATACGCACTTTGCCCAACTCACCGCCCCAACCACTGCGGCTCTTGGGAGTGGAAAGGGGACAAACACCAAAACCCAGTCTCAGCTTTGTAAATCTTCAGGAAATAAGAAATCTGTTCATCACTTCGGGTCTTCCATCCTGGGTTGACAGCGTTGATTTTAAATGGCTGTCCAGTCAGTGCCAATTCGTTTTGGCTGAAAAAATCTTTCTTATCTCATCCCGGCATTTCTTGCCACAGAGATGCGGCAGAGTTCATGTATATATTTCCTTGTATGGTATTTTGTAAATAACATTAGTTTGCTGGTTGTTTGTCTCGGGTATTTCAGGTTCATTAGCCGCTGTTTAAGTTGTGTTGGTCGGTTTGTGGGCCACCATGATGCTGAGAGGGTTGAGTTGTCTGGACATCATTTCCCAGATGTCTTTAATGTAAAGTTATGTGGCTACGGTTTCTGCAGGTGTTGTGTCTGCTTGTGTCAGTTTGTTGATGAGAAATCGGCACACTGGGTTTATTGGGGAGGCAAAAGTGTGGACTGCAGATGCTGGAAACCTGAGGTTCGATCAGAGTGGTGCTGGAAAAGGACCTGCATTTCCTCTGCAGAGTGGCGGGGTGGGGGTGGGGGTTGATATTTTGGGCTATAGGTCGATGGAGTTGATTGGTGCGGGTGTCCTGGAGATGTTCCCTCAAGCGCTGTGACTTGACTTTGCGAGGAGTCTCCAGTGTCCCCAATTTGAGGAGACCGCATCGGGAGCAATGGATACAAGAAATGACAATGTTGGATGCACAAGTGAAAGCCTGCTCATTCCCGCGGCCCAGGTTCGATTTCCGGCCAGCAACGTAATTTTCAATAGAGCTGACAGCTTTTGTCCGCATCTCCCTGGTTGTTTAGTGGTTAGGATTCGGCGCTTTCACCACCGTGGCCTGGATTCGATTCCCGGTCAGGGAAGCACTTTTCTCGGAGTTTATCGGCTACCCGTTCTTCTGAAATGTGCTGTTCAGTTTTTTTTATTGATCTTCGTCGTTCTTGGGTGCTGCAGTGTGTAGTGGCTCGTTGAAATAGTGTCTTGATTCAGATTTGTTTGTATCTGTAGGGATGATTGCTTCTGTAGTTAAGTTCTTGGTTCGCGTGCGTTGTTTTCCTGTAGAGGCTGTTTTGAATTTACCATTGACTCCCTCAGGCCATAGTCTCACTACTTGGAACACCAATATACAGACTAGTCAAAGGCCTCTACTGAAGACTAAAACACCAAGTCGAAGATTCACGCCACTCCATTTACTCCATCCAAGAATTCCTGAACATCAAAGACACTAAGATAGAAGAGGATGGAATAATGCTGTCCTTTGAAATAAAAGCCTTGTTCACATCCATTAACATCAATATGGCCAAAGAAAACTGATGACACTACTGGAAGAACCAAAGACACAAACACAGCACAAACTTCATCAGCAAAGATAATACTGTCAAGCTCGTGGAACTGTGCCTTACCACCCACTTCATATTCAGTAACAAGCCCTACAAACAAATCATAGGAACACCCATGAAACCACCAGTATCAGGATTCCTCGCAGAAGCAATAATGCAGAAACTCGATCAAACAGCCCTTCCAACGATCCAACCCAAACTTTGGGTCCGCTACAGCAATAACACTTTTTGTCATCAAAAAATGAAACAAATTCGAGGAAACCTACAACACCATCAACAATATCCTTTCTGGCATAAAATTCACAAAAGAGGAGAACAACAACAAAGTGCCATTTCTAGATGTCACAGTAGACCGAACAGTCAATGGGGAATTTCAAACTAGCGTCGACAGACAAACAACACACACAAACCAAATATTTAACCACAGAAGCAATCATCCCAACACCCACAAACGAAGCTGCATCAGGACATTATTTCAACGAGCCACTACACACTGCAGCACAGAGAAACTACGAAGAGCAGAAGAGAACTACGTATATCGTGTATTTAAGGATAACGGGTACCCAATAAACCCACTCCGCCGATTTCTCATTGTTGCTTCCAAGCTGACTCTCAAAAATTCGGTTTGTCCCTCCATTCTTTCCTGTTTGTTTTTTGTGGGTTTCGAAAGCTTTCCCAATCCTCTGACTGAGTATTGGAGTTGGGAAGTTATGTTGTGGCTGTACAGGACATTGGTTAGACCACTTTTGGAATATTGTGTGCAATTCTGGTCTCCATCCTATCAGAAGGATATTGTGAAATTTAAAAGGGTTCTGAAGCACCAATGGGTCCACAGAGGGGAAGAGGCCATTCTGCTGTCCTGAGTGCAGCAAGGGCTTTGCTCTTTCCTCCGACCTGCTGGCCCATTGGTGTGTCCACATGGGGGAGAGGTCGTTCAGTTGCCCGAAGTGTAGGAAGGACTTCAGCAGTTACTCAGCCCTGCTGAGGCACCAGTCCATTCACACCAGGGAGAAGCGATTCTGCTGCCCTGAGTGCGGGAAGGCCTTCAAAAATTCCTCCTCCCTGCTGAAGCACCAGTGTGTCCACACGGGGGAGAGGCCCTTCAGCTGGCCCGAGGTTCATGTTTTGTTGCAACTTGCGGAAGCACTAGCGCGGGCACTGCTACTCATTCAGCCAGGGACTGCACGTTACCAATGAAATGATCCAAAAAAACCCAAGACCGCAAGACCATCGGAGCAGACGTTAGGCCTTTCGGCCCGTCGAGTCTTCTCTGCCATTCGTTAGTGACAAAAGTAGTGCAGATGAGATTAGCTACAGTGTGGAAACAGGCCATTTGTCCCAACAAGTCCACACCAACCCTCCTAAGAGTAACCTTCCCAGTCCCATTTCCCTCTGACAAATGCACCTAATTCTATGGGAAATTAAGCATGGCCAATCCATGAGACCTGCACATATTTGGTTTATGGAAGAAAACAAGACCACCCAGAGAAAACCCACGCACATACTGGGAGAATGTGCAAACTCCCCACAGACAGTCACCCAAGGCTGGAATCAAACCTGGGTCTCTGGTGCTGTGAGGCTGCAGTGGTAATCACTGAGCCACGACATATTGCAACCCGAAGCTACAAGCAGGAGGTTGGGAGAACACAGCAAGCCAGGCAGCACCAGGATGTGGAGTAGTCAGCGTTTTGGGTATTAACCCTTCTTCAGAACTGAAACGTTGACTTCTCTGTGAGAAACGATTTATGGGAATGTTGCTGTGGGATGGAGGGTTTGAGCTACAGGGAGAGGCTGAATAGGCTGGAGCTGTTTTCACTGGAGCATCGGAGACAGAGGAGTGACCTAATAGAGGTTGCAAAATCATGATGGGCATGGACAGGGTGATAGACAAGGTATTTTCCCTGGGGTGGGGGAGTTCAGAACTAGAGGGCATAGGTTTAAGGTGAGAGGCGAAATATATTAAAGGGACAACTTCTTCATGCAGAGGGTGGTATATATATGAAATGAGCTGCCAGAGTATATGGGTCAGGTGCTGTCAAATGGGACGAGATTAATTTAGGATATCAGGTCAGCATGGACAAGTTGGACCGAAGGGTCTGTCTCCATGCTGTATGTATCTCTGACTACTGGTCTTGATGTAATTTTAAGATAGAGTCCAAGTAACTTTGAATAGTTCAATCTTGTGGTGCTCACCTCCTGAAAAGTTTCAGGTGAATCCCTCCAAGTGATACTCTTTAAACATACTGAGTTGGACAAAGTATCCCATCAAGTTCAACACAAAACCAGAGTTGAAGAAGTCAGAAGTCAGAACACCAAGGGGACCAAAACTGATCACAATATTCCAGGTGCAACCTCATCAACGTCCTGTATAACTACAACATAACTTGCCAACATCTGTACTCAATTCCCTAATTGATAAAGGCCAGTGTGCTGAAACCTTGCTTCACTGCCTTGTGTACCGATGTTGTCAGAGATATAAGACCTACTTTAAACTGATCCACAATCCAGCTGCTGGGAGCCCAAAATCAGAGTAATGCTGCCTGAGTGTGCTGGGTAGATAACCCAGAGGTCGATGGGTCAAAACCATGTGATGCTCTTACTCAATGTCTCCTCATTTCCTCTCCCCCACCTTGTCCCAGATCCAACCTTCCAATTCGACACCAACCTCTTGACCTGTCATACCTGTCCACCTTGCTTCTCACCTATTTGCTCCACCCTCATCTCTGACCTATCACCATCAATCCCCACCTCCATCTACCTATTGCACTCCCAGCTGCCTTCCCTCCAGCCCCACTTCCTTCCCATTTATCTCTCAGCCCCCTTGGGACACTCTTTATTCTTGATGAAGAGCTTATGCTCTAAACCAAGACTGTGATGAAGAAACATCCTCAACAAATAGGAAATAGCTCCCAAGTCAGATTTCATTCCCTCTTCTGTTTCCCAGTTCTTTCAGAAATAAGGAATGTCTTTTTCTTCCACTAGAAAGTGGTCTTCCACTTTGCGCTGTCTGAAGTGTTATGCCTCACCACTCCTTCAGACACCTTTCAAGAATCCTTTCAACCTGTTTTTCTAACAATTGTGGAGGTGACCAAAAGCAAACATTTCACTCCTCCTCAATGCCCCATTTCTCCTCCTAAGGGCCATTTTGTCCTGTTGTCTATGTTACAAGCAGCCGAGTGCACTTGGTTTCTGTATTGAAATTTGGCCATTGAAGTGAACAGGATTAATATTTATCGATGGCTAGCTGTGTTTGCACTAACTGTAATTATCCACCAATACGATGTCTTTTGTTCCACCAAAACTGGAAACACTGATCTGTGTTTATATTGCAGTCGGATGTGGAAAATCATCCCAGCGATCTTCACGTTATAGTTTACTGAGGTCATAACATAATTGCGTGGCAGTTTGATATGACTAAAACCTGGATGGCAATCTCTAGATTATGTTGTAAAAATATCGGTATGATGTTGTGCACACCCCACGGTCAGCAACTGTGTTTAAATCCCGCGATAAACCGTTTGTGTTTTACTTCTCACATTGCGGGGAGCTGAGCATTTACCCAAACAATGGGTACACCACCTCCCTGACACAGTGTTCACAAATCAAACTGACAGCAAAGATTCACGTGAGACTGAAAGTTTCCGCAAAGAAGATTATGGCTTAACAGATATACGGAGCGAATGCGCTCCTTCCTTGATTTGAAATGTCAGAAGTTGATTCTAGCAAGCCTGACGTGATTTGAACACACAACCTTCTGATCGGGAGTCAGACGCGCTACCGTTGCGCCACAAGCTCACTGATGCCTGAGAGCCACTATTCATGCTTAAGGGAAGTGATCGCACTACAATGATTTTACGTTCATGTCTGTTCTGTTTCTCCCCCTTCTCCTTCTGTCTCTCGAAACAATTTCCAACTCTCTCTCAATAAAAATCTGAAAGAACTGCGGATGCTGTATATCAGAAACAAAAAACAGGAGTTGCCGGTGACCCTTCCACAGAACAGATGGTGATTGGGAAAATGTCGGTTTAAATTCAGGAGATTCTGTGGGAGGAAGGGAGAGATCAGGACGGAGCTCAAAGCGAAGGAAGATCTCTTGGACAGAAAAAGGTGTTGATACCGATCTGTGTGGGAGGGTGAATAACTGTTAATGGAGACTGTTCGTGGCTAAGTAGTATGGAATGACAGACTATGTGATAACAAGGCTTGGTGTGTGTGGAAGGGACGAGGATACCATGGAGTTCAGGCCCGAGAATTATTGAATTCGATATTGGTACTGGAGGGACGTATGGTCCCCAAGTGAAATATTTGGTCCTCTTCGTTCTGCTGGTACTGAGCCTCGCTGGGACAATACAGCAAACCTGAGACAGAGATGTTGGCCAGAGAACAGGGTGGGGTGTGGAATTGGCAGGCAACTGGAAGCTCAGGGTCTTTTGTGCAGGCAGAACGTAGATGTTCTGTGCAGCAGTCACCCAGTTTATGCTTCGTTTTCCCCAATGTAGATGAGGCCACATTGTGAGCAGCAAATGCAGTAGACTGGGTTGTGGGTAGTGCAGATAAAGTGCCGCTTCACCTGGGAGGGAAGTTTGGCTCCTTAGATAGCAAGGAGGGAATAGGTAAATGGGCTGATTTCACACATTCGGCAGTTGCAGGGGAAAGTGCAACTCAACCTGCAAGTTTACTTTGAGAACATCCTAGACTTGAACTCCCAAGTCTCTTTGCATTTCGGATTTCTGCATTTTCTCCCCATAATCCTGTTCCAACAGTGAATATCTGGTGTCAGGGCAGCACCAGTGATTTCCTGACATATGGATTGTATTTGGGGATACCACGGAATGCCAGGAACTGCGAGTATCTCAGGAGCAATCGTTATTCCTGGGGGAGGCAGAGAGGAATGTGGTGTGGTCCTGTAAACTCCAGCACTTTGATAGCTTCATGAGGCAGCAATAAATCTTTCTGGACCAAGAAACGAAAGGGCCAATGAGAAACCGCTACAAGGGAGTTAACAAATAACATACATTAACTATCGCTGGTAAGGAGGAGGCAAAACAATGAGCTGTTTCTTTGGACAGATGAGATAATGGTGTTTAATAACTGTGTGACAAAAGGACAATTAATTCTGCCTGTAGAAGGAAGGCCTTAGCGTAAACGGGTTAATCGCAGGACAGGCTGTTTCAAACAGGTGGAAACCCCTCAAGGATAAGAAAGTAAACTACAAACCTGAGGTCTCCAGAAGTGTGGGGAGGTGGTGTCAGAATCTAAAGAAACGTTACACCACAAATTTGAAAGTGAGGGAACTCCACCAGAATTCAACTCCAGAATGGTTTAGCAGCAGTACTTGGAAGAACAAACTGCATCAAACCCCTGTAAAGTTCCAGAGATGGGCACTGTTGGTGGAGACAATGTTAAATTCCACCATCACGTGGATGATAGCCAAGATGGCGGGATGTGGGGGGCGGGGGTGGTGGTTCGGGGGGAGAGAGAGGCTGAACTTGCTTGCTTGAGGGATTTTATTTTTTGGTTGCTACCTACAATAAATTGTAAACCATTGTTTCAACAGTTGCTTGTCTGTGCAGTTTCTGAGTCAGTATTCAAATTAAAGCGATTCACCCACAACCAGAGTGAGAGGATCGGATTACTAATGACTCCTTTGCATTCAGCAGGATGGCACGTCAATGCTGTTATAAAGCGAATGCTGAACTCCCTCCCCTCTCTGAGATCTGAAACCGAAACACCAAAACACCAAAACAGGAGCGCATTGCCATGTAAACTATAAAATTAGTGTGAAAAATGGTGTCATCTGCTCTAGTCTTAAAAACAGAAATAAATCCCTGTCACTTTAAAATCAAGAAAAAGCAATTTAAGTATCCAACTTGAATGGTGAACAACTGAACTAATCTATTAACAAACCAAATAAATCCCTTCGAACTACTGACAATTCTGGCATAAAACAGGATTCTTGTCATATGCTGTTCCAATAAATACAAGACCCACTAATACAACAAGAAATTGAATTTAGTCTCTCTGATTACAGTCAGGTTACGTCTTCCAGAATATTCTAAGCATCCTTCTATTGAATCTTTTATCAGGAATTCTCCTCCAATTCCTGCTCTTCTGGTTTTTTTGTAAATGATGCTGACTCATTCACAGATGACTGTCAGAGCTGATGTCTCTCTCTAGTGCTGAGGACTCTTAGCTCTAGCAATGGGGAGTTAGCACTGGGGCTCTGACCAACTGTCCCCTTCTTTTATACCCTTGATGCTATATTGAGTTTTTACAATAGGATTGGTCCTCTGTTGTCAGGTTTAGGTTTAATAGGTTTTGGTAGCCAAAGGACCTGACTTAAATTAATTGTCTAAGTTGAAAAGTCATTATCTCGGCCTGCTAACTAAACGACCTTTTGATCGAAATGTTTCAGCTTGTGTGCTCTCTGTTGTGATGATGTTACTCCTTTAAGAAGATTATGTTGTTCTTGATTTTCATTCCCCCAACAGAGGTTGTAAAAGGCAGAGGGACTGATTCGTTTGGGCTAATGGACTTCACTAATGGCCAACAGATATTGGCAAAGGCAACACAGATTTGAGATTTTCTTTCTAAAACGCTTCTACCGCAAAACCGTCTGTAAGGTCACCCCTCAGCCTCTAACCCTCAAGGGAAAATAACCCCAGTCTATTTTCTCTTGCAGCAGCTCAAACCCTCCCAACCCTGGCAGTATCTTTGCAAATCTTTTCAGAACCTTTTCATGTTTCACAACTTGTTACAAATATGTCGACTAATTCAGAGAAGCCTCTCAATTACAGCTGTAAATGGAGAAAGTGTGTTTAATAATGAGTCATGAATAAAGGCTGTATTAATCTTTTATTGTGAAGTTTTACTCCTCCATCTCAAAACAGAGCATACACACCTGTTCAGAAGCAGCCTATGGGATTTAAGACAGTATTGGCTGTTTTCCAATGAGGACTGACTTTGTGCAGAAACCATAGATATTTTAAATGAATGGGGTACCATTCGTTTTAAAGTCAGGTAAACTTAAGAGGCACTGTATTGGCTTAGAAATGAGAGTTCCTTGACACACACACAGCTGAAATCATCACTGTGCCATTATTAACAAATTGGAATTAAGGCTGGGATGTTTTCCCCCTGGAGCAGAGGAGGATGCGAGGCGATGTTTATAAAACCAAGAGGGTTATAGATAGGGTTAAGGATTGTTGTCTCTTCCCAAGTATGGGTAATTTCAAAACTGGGGACACATTTGTATGGTGAGTGGGGACACATTTGTATGGTGAGAGGGGAGATATTGTAAAATGTTTACCCCACATATTTTTGCAGCGTGTGGTTTGCGTATGGACTGAGCTGCCAGTGGAAGTGGTTGAGGTACGTACATTAACAACATTTATAATACAAATGGTCAAATACATGGAGAGGAAAGGCTTAGAAGGTTAGTGGCCAAATGCAAGGAAATGGGGTTACTGTTGATGGACATTTTGGTCGGTGTGGACCAGTTTGGGCCGATGGGCCTGTCTCCGTGCTATAGCACTGACTCGTGTCTCTTTGTCGCTCCAACAGTTTTGAGTTTTCAGATGAGCATCTCACTTAATCACCCTGAATAAAATCTGATCTCATCAGTCAAATCTGATGTGGAAGTGCTGGTGTTGGATTGGGCTGGACAAGGGTAGAAGTCACAAAGCACCAGGTATGAGTCCAACAGGTTTATTTGAACTCACGAGATTTCAGAGCACTGCTCCTTTGTCGGTGAAGTGATGAAGCAGCAGCATTGAAGAAGGAGCAATGCTCCTAAAGCTTGTAATTTCAAATAAACCTGTTGGTCTGTAAGCTGGTGTTGTGTGACTTTTGTTGTCTTCAGCTGTGGGTTTATGTCGAACTTAATGGGATATTTTGTCCAACTCGGCATTTTTAAACAGTGTATCACTTGGATGCACTTTTAAACAGTATCACTTGGAGGGATTCAATTGAAACCTTTCAAGAGGTCAGTAAGTCCCTGTCTGACATTGACAAAGAGGAAGATTCAATGGACGCAAAAGGGAATTCGGTGGTCACGTTCAGATGTGCAGATTTACGCTGAGAAGGCGAGAGAATGAAACGACGAGAGTCACACGTTTACTTAAGTGTAGAACCAGCAGAGCGAAGGTGGGCCGCATAGCCTCCGTCTGCGCTGTGACACATGTTGTGATTCAGTGTGAAATCACAGTTCGACCGACAGAATGTGGGAATTTAGAAAAAAGTTTATATTTACACAGCCTCCATACGTCTGCGAAACAGCATATCACACGACAGCAGTGGATGTCTTTGACATCAGGCTCGAAGGTGCCTGTCGCGTGCCAGACAAAAACCTGAAGCGTTTTCTGCAACACCCTTCGACAAGCGGGAGCAGAGTGGCGCAGCGGGAGTGTGCTGGGCTCGTAACCCAAAGGTCGATGGATCGAAACCATCCTCTGCTGTCGTTCACTGTCACCTTGATCTGCTTTCTTCAGCCAGCTTCCTTTGTCTCTACTTGCCGAGTGTCCAAATGGCATGTTCGTATTGACGCACTCGCCAAATCCTCTCCATTCAAGGGATGTGGTTCTAGAGATCTCAGTGATATTCTGTTCTTGGTCGGTTTCCTCTGAACTGAATCGCAAAACCGGTTCTCGACGATGCTAATGAGCTGGTAAAGTTGAAACCCATGCCTTGCGGTTTCGGCCATTCCCTGCAGTAATTCGCCACCCTGGTTCAGCCGTGAATGACAAGCATGTCAGAAACCGCATCACGACTCAGACATGTCCCCCACGATGAGGACGGATACCACCAATTGTGAATAACCTCAGAGAGAGAGAGAGAGAGAGAGACAAGTGACAGACAGTCGCCGTGGAATCTTTGGGCTGAATGGCTTCTGTCTGCGCGAGAATGATGCTACGTGTTTATGCCATCCCACTGCCTGTCTCTGGGACAGACAGGCTGAGGGAGCAAAAATGGTTCATTTTTAACCGTCCCTTCCGTGTTGGACTGCCTGCAGTCCCTCAGCTCAGGGCGGTGGGGATGACTCTCAGTGAGTGAAGGTTTCACACGGATTCTCTTCATCTGGGACACTTGGGGCTCAGATGTTAACTGCTGCGCGGTCGCAGCAAAGAAAGCGATGCCCACTTTGCAATAGACTTTCCGTAAGATTGCTGCGTGAAGACGATTTCTGAACACAAGCAGGCTGCACAGCAATGTGAATTTACCTGGGCGAAGAGTCCTCTGTGTTCATTTCTCTCTGTCCTGCCAGCACAGCATCTTTCTGTCTCTCCGATAACAGACCTTTGGAGAAAGTTCACAATCAAAGTTGTTCATTTTCCCCACATTAATGTAACTGACACCTCTCACCTCAAGAACTTCAGAGAGAGAGAGAGAAAGAGGATGCAGCTGCTGGGGTGCACACGTTTGTGTGCAGCTGAGGCTTCGGCCATGGAGAAACTGAATCCCGCCCGTTGAGAAACCATGGAAGTGTGGCGACTGCGGGAAGGGCTTCCGTTTCCCATCTGTCCTGTAGTCTCATCAGTGCAATCACACTGGGAAGAGGCCGTTTTCCTGTCCGAGCGGGCGAAGGATTTTACTTGCTCCTGTGTCCTGCTGGCCCACCAGCATGTGCACAATGGTGAGAGGACGTTTTACTGCTCTGTGTTTGGGGAAGGGTTCACCTGGGTGGACAACTTCCTGTCTCACCAGCGATTCTACACAGAAGAGAGGGTCTTCAGTTGCCACGAGTGCGGGAAGGCCTTCAGCATTTCCTCAGACCTGCTGAAGCACCAGCGAGTCCACACGGGGGAGAGGCCATTCAGCTGCCCCGAGTGCGGGAAGGCCTTCAGCGACTCCTCCAACCTGCTGAGGCATCGGTGGGTCCGGGGAGAGGCCCTTCAGCTGCCTAGAGTATGGGAAGGCCTTCAGCGATTCCTCCAAGCTGCTGGCCCATCAGCAGTTCCACACTGGGGAGAAGCCCTACAGCTGCCCATAATGCTTGAAAGCTTTCAGCAATTCCTCTGATCTGTTGTCCCACGGGCGGGTCCACACCAGGGAAAGGCCATTCAACTGCCCCGAGTGCAGGAAGGGGTTCACTCGCTTCTACAAACAGCTGGCCCACCAATGGGTCCACACCGGGGAGAGGCCGTTTGCCTGCCCCCCACTGCGGGCGGAGGTTCACATTGTCCTGCAATTCGTGGAGGCATCAGCGGGGGCACCAGCGCACCCATCAATCAGATTCCACCAGTGACGCTGCAGTGGGTCACCCCCAGGGCTGAACCTCCTGCCCATTCTGACTGAGAGTGAGTGGGGTTGGGGTGGTGTGGGGTTGAATCCAGCACAAAATAAAAAAAGCCCGGTTAAAAAAAGTGGGCTCAGGGATAGCACGGTGAATCAGTGGTTAGCATCACTACTTTACAATGCTGACCTGGTTCAATTCTACCATGTGATTGACAGTCTGTGTGTAGCTGCACGATACACCCCCACGTCTGTATGGGTTACCTCCGAGTGCTCTGGTTTCCTCCCACAGTCTAAAGATGTGCAGTTTAGGATGGATTGGCCCATTTAAATTGTCCCATAGTGTTCAGGGATGTGTAGGTATGGTGCATTAGTCAGGGGTAAATGTAGAGGAATAGAGATAGGGGAATAGGTCTGGCTGGGTTACTCTGCGGAGGCCAGTGTGGACTTGTTGGGCCAAAGGACCTGTTTCCATGCTGTAGGAAATCTAATAGAATCGAAAAAAATCCTCCAAGCGATACTGATAAAATATGCCGAGTTGGACAAAGTATCCCATCAAGTTTGAGAGAAACCCAGAGTTGAAGAAGTCGGAAGTCACACGACACCATGTTACAGTGCAACAAGTTTATTTGAAATCACAAGCTTTAGGAGCATTGCTCTTTCATGAGTGCTGCTCCTTCATCACTTCATCTGGTGCCGTGTGACTTCTGACCTTGTCCACCCCAATTCAACACCAGCACCTCTGCATCAGAGTTGACGAATGAGATTGGATTTTATTCGGCCTGATTTAGTGAGATGTTCATTTGGAAACTCAAACTGTTGGACCGACAAAGAGACGTGAATCAGAGTCCTACAGCAGGAGACAGGCCCTTCGTCCCAACTTGGTCCATGCCGACCAAACTGTCCATCAATACTAAGCCCATTTCCCTGCACTTGGCCTATTTCCTTCCATACCTTTCCTATCCACGTATTAGTCCAAAAGCCTTTTAAATGTTGTTAATGTACCCAACTCAACCACTTCCGCTGGCAGTTCATTCCACATGTGTACCACCATCTGCGTAAAGAAAGTTGCCCCTCACATTCCCTTTTATTCTTTCTCCTCTCACCTTAAACTGAAGCCCTCGAGCCCTCAATTCCCCAACCCCGGGAAGAATGAGTGCATTTATCCTCTCCATGTTTTTCATGATCTCTTCACTTCGATAAGGCCCCAACGCCCCTCAGTCTCTAATGCTCTAAATAAAAACGTCTTAGCTTGTTCAACCTCTCCCTTTTACTCAGACCCTTGAGTCCTGAGTATGTATCTTTGTATATGTCCTCAGCACTTTTCCAAGTTTAATAACATTTTTGTCATAGCAAGGTGATCAAAATTGATGACAATACTCCAAATGCAGCCTCATCAATGTCCTGATTAACTGCAACATAACTTGCCAACTTCTATACTCAATGCCCTGACTGATGAAGGCCAGTATGCTTAAAGCCTTCTTCATTGCCCTGTCTACCTGTTTTCTTTGAAATATAGGACCTAATCCAAACTGGATAATCTGGCTGGGAGGACAGGAAACCACTTCCTTTCTTGAGACAAGTCACCCGGAAAGAACTTGCTGACTGACTGATCTACTGACCCTCACAGTGCCCCACTGCCCTCAGGTATCTGGAGGGAGTCCACACATTTGCCTAAGGTGGTGCTTGAAACCTTTATCATCTTTGGGATGGATCCCCATTCATTCCGTGCTATGGAGTCATGCAGCCTGGAAACAGACCCTTCAGACCAACCAGTCCATGATCCCCAACTAAACTAGTGCCACCCATCTGCTCCTGGCCTGCATCCAGTTTGGCAATAGTTTCGTTCATTTGTTCACCGTGAGAGTTAGATAAATAAATTGCTGATTGTGGATTTTAACGTATTGGGGATTGATTTTTATCAGTAGAGCAGGCTACACTGCTTATCATGCTAATTTTACAGATTATAGGGCGATGCGCTCCTCTGGCTGTTTCGGTTTGAGATCTCGGGTTATGGTGTCAGCCTTTGCTTTATAAGAGTATTGACGTGATGACCTGCTGAATGCAATGGAGTCAATACTAATCCCAGCCTCTGGCTGTGGTTGTGGGTGAATTGCCTTAATTTGGCTCCTGACTCAGAAACTGCACATAGAATCTACTGCTGAAACAATGATTTACACTTTATTGTATGTAACAACCAAAAACAAAACCTCTCAAGTAACCAAGTTCAACCTCACCCCCAACTTGACTATCACCCAATCGATAGCAGAATTTTACTGAGTTTCCACCGACAGCATCTGTCTCTGGAAGTGTCCAGGGATTCACTGCAGTGTTGTTCTTCCAAGTACTGCTGCTGCATCTTTCTGGACTTAAATTCTGGTGGAGATTCCTCACTTTCAAATCTCTGGCGTGACAATTCTTCAAATTCTAATATCATCTCCCCACACTTCTGGAGATCTCAGGTCTGTACCTTACCTTCTTATCCTCGAGGTTAAGCGGTTTGTTTGAAACAGCCTGTTGCAATAAACTCCATTACGTTAGGGTCTTCCTTCCACAGACAGACTTAATTGTCCTTTTTCATGAGGTTATTAAACATTTATCTCAGCTCGTTGTCTTGCGTCCTTCTTCCCAGGGATGGTAAACTCGCAGAAATTAGGCCATTTAGCCCATTGAGTCTGTTCCACTTTTCAATCATGGCTGATAAGTTTCTTATCCCAAACTTCCCATAACCATTGATACTTTAGAATGATTGGATGGTGGAGCAGATTCAATGGGCTGAATGGCTTAATTTCTGCTTCTGAGTCTTATGATGTAACAGTTTCTCAGTGGCCCTTTTGTTTCTTGGTCCAGAAAGAGTTATTGCTGACCCAGGGAGTTTGGAAAGTTCTGCAGTTTAAAGGACCACACCACATTTCTCTTTGCCTCCTCGTAGGCTATTGGTAATTCCCAAGATCCCTTGGTATCCCTGAAAACAATCAATGTGTCTGGAAATCTCTGCTGCTACTCTGGAACAGAAGGATTATGGGGAGAAAATTCAGAAATCTGATGTGCAAACGAACTATGGAGTTCTACTCCAGGATTCTCTCAAGGTAAACTTGCAGGTGGAGTCACCAGTTCGGGACGCAAATGCGACGATGACATTTATTTTGATTAGACTTGAATATAAAAGCAGGGATGTACCTCTGAGGCTCTGTAAGGCTCTAGTCAGGCTACAATTGGAGTACTGAATGTAGTTTTGGCGTAAATATCTCAGGAAGGATAGCCCTGGAACATGTTCAGAGAAGGTTCTTGAGAATGGTCCAGGAATGAAAGATCTAAAATATAAAGAACATCCTATGGTCTAATGATATGCTGATGTGTGGAGGGTTGGGGAATAGGGGGTGGGGGGAGATGAAGAGAGAAAGACAATTAAGGTGAAGCTGGATAGAGACGAAGGAAATATAAGAATTGTATGATAAATGGCAGAACTCATAGCAGCACTAGCATACAGAAGGATTTGGGCATATAGATCCGTGGAAGTGGTAATGCAGGTGGGTACGGTGGTCAAGAAGAAACACAGCACGCTTCCTTCAGTGTAAGAGCTGGCGAGTTATGTTACAGATATTTATTCTGGCCTCATTCGGGATACTACGTGCAGTTCTGGTCGCCAAACTACCGGAAGGGAGTGGGTGCTCTGGCGGAGGGTACAGACAAGGTTCACCAGGACATTGCCAGGTCTGAAGGGCTCTTATTATGAGGAGATGTGGCATAAACCTGTATTGTTTTCTCTGGAAAGGCAGAGGCTGAGGGGAGACCTCAACAAAATGATGAGACACAGATTGGCTGGACAGGGGTGGCAGAGTAGCTCAGTGGTTTGCATTGATGGCTCACAGTGCCAGAGACCCGAGTTCGATTTCAGTCTCAAGTGACTGTCTGTGTGCAGTTTGCACATTCTCCCTGCACCTCATGTCTGCATGGGCTTCCTCCTACATTCCAAAAATGTGTCAGTTAGGGTGGATTAGCCATGCTAAGTTACCCATAGTGTCCACTGATAGGCAGGTTAAGTTGGATCGTCTTTGTGTAAATTGCCTCACTGTTCAGGGATGTGTATGTCAGGTGCATTAGTCAGCGGTAAATATAGAGTAATAGGGGCAGGGGAATGAGTCCCTGTGGGTTAATCTTTGGAGGGTCGCTGTTGACTTGTTGGGCTGAATCGTCTGTTTCCACCCTGGATGGATTCTATGATAGTCAGAGGCTTTTTTTCACTCCAGGGTGGAAAGGTCACATAAAAGAGGGCACAGGTTCGAGACGAGAGGGGACTGTCTGGGGAGAGGTGTTGTTACTGGGGATTCACACAGAGGGGTGGGTGGGGGGTTCCTGGAACGCACTGTCAGTGCAGGTAGTGGAGGCAGGCACCTTAATAACGTTTCAGGTATATCTTGATAGACACATGAACGGGAGGTGAACAGAGGAACAGAAACCACGCATGGGCAATAAACAGCAGGTTCAGTGTATTAGATTCCCTACAGTATGGAAACAAATTTTGGGAGATTTGTAGCTCGGGTGCTCGTTGTTCTGGTTCTGTTCGCCGAGCTGGAAATTTGTCTTGCAAACGTTTCGTCCCCTGTCTAGGTGACATCCTCAGTGCTTGGGAGCCTCCTGTGAAGCGCTTCTGTGCTGGTTCTTCCGGCATTTATAGTGGCCTGTCTCTGCCGCTTCCGGTTGTCAGTTCGAGCTGTCCGCTGTAGTGGCCGGTATATTGGGTCCAGTTCGATGTGTTTGTTGATAGAGTCTGTGGATGAATGCCATGCCTCTAGGAATTCTCTGGCTGTTCTCTGTTTGGCTTGCAGTATAATGGTAGTGTTGTCCCAGTCGAAGTCATGTTGCTTGTCGTCTGTGTGTGTGGCTACTAAGGATAGCTGGTCGTGTCGTATCGTGGCTCGTTGGTGTTCGTGTATACGGATCATTAACTGTCTTCCTGTTTGTCCGATGTCGTGGTTTGTGCAGTCCTTGCATGGCATTTTGTACACTACGTTAGTTTTGCTCATGTTGGGTATCGGGTCCTTTGTTCTGGTGAGTTGTTGTCTGAGCGTGGCTGTTGGTTTGTGTGCTGTTATGAGTCCTAGTGGTCGCAGTAGTCCGGCTGTCAGTTCAGAAATGCTCCTGATGTATGGTAGTGTGGCTAGTCCTTTGGGTTGCGGCATGTCCTCGTTCCATTGTCTCTCCCTTAGGCATCTGTTGATGAAATTGCGAGGGTATCAGTTTTTGGCGAATACTTTGGAGAGGTGTTCCTCTTCCTCTTTTTGTAGTTCTGGTGTGCTGCAGTGTGTTGTGGCCCTTTTGAATAGTGTCCTGATGCAACTTCGTTTGTGTGTGTTGGGGTGGTTGCTTTCATAGTTTAGGACTTGGTCTGTGTGTGTGGCTTTCCTGTAAACCTTTGTGGTGAATTCTCCGTTCAGTGTTCTCTGTACCATCACGTCTAGAAATAGGAGTTGGTTGTCAGGTGGAGAATAAACGCTGACAGAGACCAATTGACCCGCCAGGTCTGGCCCTGTGCTGGAGACTCAGTGGGACAGAGACAAATGTATCTATTTCTGGTATACCTGCAGTGTGCTCCATCCAGGATTTTTCAAAAAATGTCCTTCATCTGCTTCAGCATATGGGGCAGATGAACGGTTTCTCCCCGGTGTGGACCAGGAGGTGATACGACTGAGTGAATCCTTTCCCGCGCGGAGTGCAGGTGAACGGCCAGTGTGCAAATGCTGATGAATGTCCAGTGCTGGCGGAGAAGGGAAACTGTCCTTACACTCCCTGCATTTCCACGGTGCAGGTGTCCTCGTTTTTCTCCAGGTTCAATGATCAGTTGAAAACTCGCTCACACTTACAGCATGTGTATGATGTGACTGATGAACCCTCTGATAATTGGAACACTCATTCAGTCTGTAAAGCAGGTTCCAGTCACTACTCTGGTATGTGAGACTCTGAGTTTCCAGTCACCCTGACGTTTCCAACCTTACTAAGCAGACATACCGCCTCATCCTTGTTTCATGGCCATTAATATCCAAGTCCTGGTGAGTCAAGTGACTGTCAGACTTTGATGTGATGTTTGGTCTGAGATTTCTACCTTCAAATTCTTCTCTTATAATATTCCTGTGAAAAGAGATTGCAAATGTCATCGCTGTCAGTCCATATCAGATAATCAGAACAAATAATTCTAGTTTTTGTGGAACATTCTTACCTGGATATCAAACCTGCAGCTCAACGAGCAAACCACCACCCTAAACATTCTTTCCTCTCTTCATACCCAAGATCTTTGTGCTGATCTATATGTAAATGTATACCAGCTGGGTCATGTGGTGGATTGCATGCTCCATGAAGAGTTCACATGGACTCAAGTTGCTGAATGGACATCTATTTCGGTATTGACGTTCTTATTGAAGATATACAATATGCTGCAGTACAATATTATGAGCCCAGAAACAACTGCAAACCAGGCTTTTAGAGCCACAAACATTCCATCGAATATGTACCAGATACCCCAGACTTATCTATCTTATATTAAGGCACGGTTATCTTAGATTCCCAGAAGACTCGGATTTACGTGGGAAATTTTGTAAAAGAAGCCATCGTTTTGGACTCCTTCCATGTCATACTGACTCTATTACGGGAAATCCATCCATACTGCACCAGGATTCATGGATCAATGACATGAGGCTTATGTTTACCCTCTTGCAATTTCCTGTTGCATAAATGTTTCAACGAATGCCAATACTTTTTACCATTCAGAGTCAGAGACGTAAAGCACAGAAACAGACTCTTCAATCTAAATTGTCCAAGCCGACAAGATATCCAAAATTAATCTTGTCCCATTTGCCAGCACTTGGCCCATATCCCTCTAAATCCTTCCTATTCATATACCCATCCAGATGCCTCCACCAGCCTCCACCACTTCCTCTGGCAGCTCATTCCATGCATGCACAACCCTCTGCATGAAAAGGTTGACTGCAAGGTCCCTTTTAATTTTTCCCCTCTCACCCTCAACCTATGCCCTCTAGTTCTGCACTCCCCCTATCCCAGGGACAAGACCTTGTATATTCACCCCATCCACGCCCCCAAGCTTTTATAAACCTCTTTCATTAAAAAAATCACTCAGCCTGCGATGCTCCAGGGAAAACAGCCCGATCCTATTCAACCTCGCCCTGTGATTCAAACCCTCTCCCTGTGGTTCAAACCCTCTTACTCTGGTGACATCCTTATGAATCTTTTCTGAATTCTTTCAAGTTTCACAATATTCTTCCTACTGGAGGGAGACCAGAATTGCACACAATATTCCAGAAGAAGCCGACTGAAACCGACCTTTGCAGAGTCTGCTCCCCGTTTGGCTTCATACTCTCTGCCTCTAGCTGCTGCAAGTGAACTGCGCCTCCCCCCTCTCTCGCCCTCCCAGGATGAGGAATGGAAAGGGGGAAATATTGCTTTGCCCCCAGATTTTGCCCAGAACAGACGGTTTCCCTCTAAATCTCGTTGGCTAATGTTTGCATTGTGGTGCCCACAATGGTGTGTGTGTGTGTGTGTGTGTGTGTGTGTGTGTGTGTGTGTGTGTGTGTGTGTGTGTGTGTGTGTGTGTGTGTGTGTGTTTGTGTGTGTATGCGCGCACGCAAACCATAGGTAGCCAATTGGATTCACGGTGGTTGATAGTGACATTCCTGCATTTCCAGGCTGACTGTTTCCCATCGCTCACGTCACCCAGTCCAGGCAGTGCTGTGATTGGAGATTGACCAATGGGGAGCCCTGAAGGACCAGAATTAACTGAGTCCGCTTGCCAATCAAAGCCCCTCTATTTTCTGAATGTCCAAGTTGGACCATGAGCTTCTGAAGCTACTGCCGTTCCTCTCTTTCTGAATGAAGATTGAGCTTAACCCCAGACTGCAACTTCCTTTCTCTGTCCAAACATCTGTGAGTACAGCACATTTTTGTTGAAGTAAGGCATGTTTCCTGAACATCACAATTAAAGGGGTGTCTTCCCCCTGATATTCAAAGGGATGGTCAGTCAGAGAAGGGCAGGGTCATACCTTGTGTTGTGTGGCATGTGTGACAGCTGCAACAAGATGTCCCAACTCCTATGCTCAATACTTAGACTGATGATTGGAAGCAGGCTGAAAGGCTTCTTCACCACCCTGTCAACTTGTAACTCGACTTTCTTGGAACTATGAACGTGCACCCCTAGATTTCTTGATTCGAAATACTGCAAATGAAACAAATTCGGAACTTGTCGGAAGAACATTATCATTTGGCACTTATCCATACTCTAATTCACTATCTTATTTAGATACATTATTTATGTCTCTCTAATCAGTATATGTTTGTTATTCTTTCCTGACTTCAATATAGCACTGAATCTATTTTATTCTCCCAGTGCAGCCTCACCAACATTCTGTATAACTGCAACATAAGTTCCCAGCTTCTATACTCAAAGCTCCAACTGATGAAGACCGGTGTGCCGAAATACTATTATCTGTGATTCCACTTTCAGTGAACTGTGAACCTACTCCGAGATCCCTCTGTTCCACTCCAGGTCCAACCATTCACCATGAAACTCCTACCTTGATTTGACTATCCAAACTGTGAGGCCTCATGGTTATCTCTATTAAACTCCATTTGCTAAAAACCTTAAATCTATGCACTCTAGTTTTTGACTCCCCACCACCACCCCGGGGAAAAGACCTTTCCAATTTGTCCTTTTCCATGCCCCTCATAATTTTATGAAGTTCTATAAAGTCACCCCTCAGCCTCCAAAGCTCCAGGGAAAATACCACCCCCCCCCACCACCCCAGTCTGTTCAGCCTTTTCATCGCGCTCAAACTCTCCAACCCTGGCAGCGTCCTTGTAAATCTTTTCTGAACCTTTTCTAATTTCACAACATCCTTCGCCTAGCAAACAGTCAGAATCGCATGCAGTATTCCTACAGTGATGTAACCTCTGAAGACGATTTTGAAAAATACTTATAATTTTATGGTATTACTACAAGGAAATCAAATCAGTTGGGCATGACATTCCCATAGCAATTTGTCTTGGTTGTCCTTCATTAACCGATGCTTTTCTTGTAAAAAAAATTGTGGCATGTGATTGTTGCAAGCATGTGCAACATTTTCTCACCGTCCCTCATGTCCCATGGACCGAGTAATTGACTACATGCTAGAAGGCAGCTGAGAGTCAACCCCACACTGTAGTAGATCTGGAATCACATGGTCGCTGTGCACACACAGGGTTGATGAATGGTAGATTTTCCTCCACAAAGGAATCATTTCACAACAATCAATCAATAATGGTTGGAGACCCCGAACAGTTCTGGCAGCTTCTATACAGAGATTAGTGTTAATGTTTCTTGTCCAGTGGCCCTTCAAAAGTGACTGGATTCAAAACACTAACTGTTTTCTCTCCACAGATGCTGCCAGACCTGCTGCGATGCCCCAGCAATGGTGCCTTTTGTTTCCGATCTCCAACATCTGCAGTTCATTGTTTTCATCAATAATGGTTTCCTGGTGGCCAGTACTGAGACAAACTCTCACTTCCAGATCTTTTTATTAGTTGAACATAAATTCCACTGGCTGCCATGATGGGATTTGAGTTTTTATTTTCAGAAGACCTAGATCTCTGAGTTACTCAACCATTATCACGATATCACAATCGTCACTTCAGTGACAATTTTCTGCTGAATATTTTCCTTTATTCATTCATGGCATGTGGCACTTGATCTCCCAGAAAAACCAAGTGCCATTTCAGAAGGCAGTTACGAGTAAATCACATTACCGTGGATCAAGAGTGACACAATTGCCGAGCTGGGTAAGGACTAAAGATTTCTTCCCGAACAAGATAGGCCCTGAGATCAATTGCTAAGATCACCAAAGCAGCGATAAGTTTTATATTCCAGATATATAAATTGATTTCAAAGCTCACCGGAGACATAGCATCATCGATTTGAAACTCCAGATGTTAAATCCAGTAACAATGCCAAAATGCCACCAACTCCGTGCAATCTCTAATTTTCCAACACTGACCGGCCTGTAGTTGCCAGCTGTATCCTTTCCCCCTTTATTACTTACTATTCAATTCAGCGCATTGAATCAATTCTGCCGTTTATTCAGATCACGTTTGTTCTAGTAAACATCAACTCCACTTTCCTGCCATTTCCCCATAATCCTCAATTCCCTCACTGGTTAAAAAAAATCTGACAGCCTTGAATGTACTTAACGACCCAGGCTCAACAACACTCTGTAGTAACATGTTCCACAGATTTACTGCCTTCAGTAACAATTCCTTACTGTCTTCAACATGCAATCCCTCATTTGCAGGTTATTCCCTCTGGTGCTAGGCTCACCCACAAAGCTAAACTTTTCCACATCAAGCCCGTCAAGTATCCTTAGAATTTTTTATGTGAAAATAAGGTTACCTCTAAATCTGCTAACTTCGAATAAGTACAGGTCCAACCTATTCACTTCTCTTCATATGATATTCTTTCCATCCCTGATATCATCCTGGTCAACCTTCTCTGGGCTGCCTCCAATGCCAGTATATCTTTCCTTAGGTAAAGGACCCTGCCAGTGTTCAGTTGTGACTTGACTGATGCCTGACATAGGTTCACTATAACCTCCCTACTTTTATACTCTATTTAAAGGCCAACCTCCCATTTGCCTTCCCTATTACTCACTGAATTTGGCTGCAGAGATGCATGGATATGGGCTTCCAAATCCCTCCATGCAACAGCTTTCTCCATTTAACATTCAGCACCTTTCCTCCTGGCAAAGTGCACCACCCCATGTCCCCACATTCTATTCCGTCTGCCAAAGGTTTGCTCATTTGCTTGACTTGTCCATGTCCCTCTCCAGATATTTCATGTCATTCTTACCACCTGCCTTCCCATCAACCGTCTCTTCTGCAGTCTTGGCAATAGTGCATTCACTTTACTTATCCAAGGAATTAATATAGATTTTGTAAATAATTCTGGCCCCAGCACAGATCCCTGTGGCACACTACTAGTTACAATTTGCTTTCCTGAACATGTCCCTTATTCCAATTGTATCATTGGTTAGCCAATCCTCTGTCCATGCCTCTTTGCTTTTTATTTCATGAGATGTGACTATCATTGGCTCTGCCAACAACCCTTCCCAAACTGTCCTTGAATACGTGGTGCTGTGCTGCCTCTTAAATTGCTTCACAATTATGATTTGGTGTGCAATAATGTTCAGGAGCGAATTCCAGGCTTTTGATCAATAACAAAGAAGCAATGCGATGTATTTCACAGTTGGAATGCTGTGTTCACACTTACCTGCTCTTGGTGGTTGAGGTGATGGCTTGGAAGGTGCTTTTGAAGAGCCACCACTTTATCAAGCCAGACTGATAGATTGTGGACAGAGATTCTGTTGTTTGACTTTCCTCATCAATCTACATTCTTTCCAGCCACATTTTTAGTCTTAAACTGCCACAGAATGCCTCCTTTTATAGCTTGAGTCAACTATAATAATATGACAATTCTTGGGTTGATTGTTCACACCTGAGTGCAACATAAATACAGATCATTGTTTCCAGCTTTGGTGGAACAAAAAACAGCAAATTGGTGGATAATTACAGTTAGTGCAAACAAAGCTAGTGATCAATAAAGATTAACCCAGTTCACTTCAATGGCTAAATTACATTTTGAAAACCAAGTACACTCAGACAACATCTCAAAGTGGTTCATAGGAGGAGAAATAGGGCATTGCTTTTGGTCACCGCCACCATTGTCTGAAAGACAGGTTGAAAGGATTCTTAAAAGCTGGGCAAAGACGTGGAGTGGTATAACACTTCAGACACCGCAAAGTATAAGACCACTTTCTCGTGGAAGAAAAATACATTTCTTATTTCGAGAAGAACGGGGAAACAAATGGAGAACACATCTGAATTGGGAGCTCTTTCTTATTCAGGATGTTCCTTCACCACAGTCTTTGTTTAGCGCATAAGTTCTTCATCAGGAATGAAGGTTGGTCCAAGGAGGCCGAGAGATAATTGGGAAGGAGATGGGGGAGGGGGGGAGGTAGCTGTGAATGAAATAGGTCGATGGAGGTGGGGGAGAGATCATGAGAGGTAAGACAGGAGGGTGGAGCGAATAGGTGGGAAGAAAGATGAAAAGATAGGACAGCTCAAGAGGCCAATGCCGAGCTGGAAGGTTGGATCTGGGACAAGGCGCGTGGTGTGGGAGTGAGGGTGAGGGGAAATTTGGAAGCTGGTGAAATCGACATTGATCCCATGTAGTTGGTGGGTTCCAAGGCGGAAGATGAAGTGTTCTTCCTACAAGCGTCAGGTAGCTAGAGCTTGGAGGGGGATGCGGCCAAGTACTTGCATACCCTTGACGGATTGGGAGGGGGAGTTAAAGTGTTCAGCCACAGGGCGGTGGGGTCGTTCAGTTGTGGAGACCTAGAGCTGTTCCCTGAAATGTTCTGCAAGTTGGCATCCAGTCTCCCCAATGTGGCAGAGCAATTGATATATAAATAAATCTTATACACAAATTCTATAAATTTTAGCATGCCAGAGTCATTATCTTCAATTAAGTTAAAGAAAATTTTAATTAAATTGGGTGACTGCATGAAACGGTTTGTTGGTCAGGCTCAACACATCACCTGCAAATGAGACAATGCCATTGATTGCGGTGAACTGCTCTTTTTGCTATTAAATCACATGTTAATGATTTATTTTCACAACTTACTGGTATTCACACCTGCACATTCAATTTCAAACTCTGATATCAGAAATGAAATTACACCATTCACTTGGACTTACAATATTCGAACAAACAAATTAATAGCACACATTGAATACCAAGTCTGATAAATATGAAATCAAATTTGACCAAAAAACTATAAAATCAAGATGGGAGTTAAGAAATGGGGGAAGAGCAGAAGGCAAGAAATGCAGCATCATAGAAGGTGCTCCTCCAGGAAGTGTATTTTACGACCTACAACTGCTAAATATAAACAAACCCTCTGACATGATCCTCTGGTTTTAATGTAAACCATAGCCCCTTACAATAGATACCATTTAAATTAGTTAATATGATACAAGCCTTGAGCAAATCCAACCTCCAGCCTTACACCCCGCTTTTTGGAGGCGGACCTTCCTCCAGCTCCAGGGGGTTGTTGAGCTCCTGGGCTCCAGCTGCCACTACCACTCCTCTACTGAAGAAGCTTTGGGAAGCAGATGCAAAGGCAAGATACAGAACAGAGCACCTTTGCCAAGGAAAGCAGCTTAAGGAGACATTGAGCAATAGCATCATATGGTTTTGACCTATCGACTTCTTCGTTATCTACCCAGCACACTCATGCTGTACTACTCTGCTTCGGTGCACCCAGCAGCTGGATTGTGGATCAGTTTAAAGTAGGTCCTATATCTCTGATAAGATCGCTGCACAAGGCAGTGAAGAAAGGTTTAGGCACACTAATCTTCATCAGTTAGGGAATTGTGATAGATGTTGGGAAGTTATATTGTAGTTATACAGGACGTTCATGAGGATGCACCTGGAATATTGTGATCAGTTTTGGTCCCCTTGATGTTCTGACTTCTGACTTCTTCAACTCTGGGTTTGTGTTGAACTTGATGGGATACTTTGTCCAACTCAGCATGTTTAAACAGTATCGCTCAGAGGGATTCATCTGAAACTTTTCAGGAGGTGAGCTCAACAAGATTGAACTATTCAAAGTTACTTGGACTTTATTTTAAACTTACATCAGGACCAGTAGTCAGAGACACATACAGCGTGGAAACAGACCCTTTGGTCCAACTTTTCCATGCTGACCTGAAATTCTAAAGTTATCTGGTCACATTTGACAGCTCCTGACCCATATCCTGTGGCAGGTCATTTCATATATGTACCACCCTCTGCATGAAGAAGTTGTCTATTTGTATATTTCGCCTCTCACCCTAAACCTATGCCCTCTAGTTCTGGACTCCCCCATCCCAGGGAAAATACCTTGTCTATTACCCTGTCCATGCCTCTCATGATTTTGTAACCTCTATTAGGTCACTCCTCTGCCTCCGATGCTCCAGTGAAAACAGCCCCAGCCTATTCAGACTCTCGCTGAAGCTCAAACCCTCTAACCCCCAGCAACATTCCATAAATCGATTCTCATAGAAAAGTCAACGTTTCAGTCCTGAAGAATGGTTAATTCCCAAAACGCTGACTACTCCATATCCTGGTGCTGCCTGGCTTGCTGTATTCTCCCAACCACCTGCTTGCCTACTTCGGGTTGCAACATGTACTGCCTCAGCCTCACAGCGCCAGGGACCCAGGTTTGATTCCAGCCTTGGGTGGCTGTCTGTGAGGAGTTTGCACATTCTCCCAGTGTCTGCGTGGGTTTTCTCTGGGGGTCCCGTCCAAAGATGTGCAGGTCATGTGGATTGGCTATGCTGTATTGCCCATAGAGTTAGGTGCATTAGTTAAAGAGAAATGGGTCTGGGTGCGTTACTCTTCAGCGGGTCGCTTCTGGACGTATCGGGACAAATGGCCTGTTTCCACACTGTAGCGAATCTCATCTGATTTTTTTACTCTAACAAATGGCAGAGTAGACTTGAAGGGCCGAATGGCCTAACTTCTGCTCCGATGATCTTGTGGTCTTAGGTTTCTCTGGATCATTTCATTGCCAATGTGCAGTCCCGAGCTCAATGAGCAGCAGTGTCCTCTCAAAGCAAAGCTCAAAGGATCGTAGAAATCCTACAGTGTGGAAACAGGTCCTTCAGCCCATCACATCTGCACTGATCCTCCGAAGAGTAACCCAGTCAGATCCATTTTCCTATCTTCCACAAATTGCACACAGGCCCCCAAGGGTGGAATTCATCCTGAGTTCCTGGTGCCATGAGGCAACAGTGCTAAGCACTGAGTCACCGTGACGCCACTGAGTCAAAGTGAGGTTATGGTTGTGGGGGGTGGTGGAGGCAATTGCAGTCCAGCAGAAAACAAAAACAGCTCACCAACACTCCCACTGCACCCACTGTCAGAAGTGGCAGGAGGTTTAGTCCATGGGGTGACCCAAGGCAGAACACCGGTGGGATCTGATTGCTGAGAGCGTTGGTGCCCCCGCTGGTGCTTCCACAAGTTGCATGAAAACATGAATCACTTCCCACACTCGTGCCAGCTGAAGGGTCCCTCCCCGCTGTGGACACACTGGTGCTTCAACAGGGCGGAGGAGCGGGTAAAGCCCTTCCCGCACTCGGGGCAGGAAAATGGCTTCTCTCCAGTGTGGACGGATTGGTGGTTAAGCAGGGCTGAGGAATTGCTGAAAGCCTTCCTTCACTTAGGGCAACTGAACGACCTCTCCCCCATGTGGATCCACTCGTGGGCCAGCAGGTCAGAGGAAAGAGCAAAACCCTTCCTGCACTCGGGGCAGAAGGACGGCCCCTCCTCGGTGTGGACCCACTGGTGTCTCAGCAGGTGGGAAGAACTGCAGAAGGCCATCTTGCATTTGGGGCCAGAGAACTTACGTCCCTGGCGTGGGCCAACTGGTCCGTCAGCATTGCAGAGGAATCAATAAAGGCCTTCCCGCACTCAGGACAGCAGAAGGGCCTCTCCCCTCTGTTGACCCATAGGTGCTTCAGAACCCTTTCAAATTTCACATTATCCTTCTGATAGGAGGGAGACGAGAATTGCACACAATATTCCAAAATTATACCACAGTATTCCAACGCCCTGTACAGCCACAACATAGCTTCCCAACTCCAACACTCAGTTAGAGGATTGGGAAAGTTATCAAAACGCACAAAATAAAATAGGAAAGAATGGAAGGACAAACCGAATGTTTGAGAGTCAGCTTGGAAGCATCAATGAGAAATTGGCGGAATGGGTTTATTGGGTACCCTTTCTCCTTAAATACACTATATATGTCTTTCTCTTCTGCTCTTCGTAGTTTCTCTGTCCTGCAGTGTGTACTGGCTCGTTGATATAATGTCCTGCTGCAGGTTCGTTTGTGGGTGTTGGGATGATTGCTTCTGTGATTAAGGACTTGGTTTGTGTGTGTTATTTTTCGGTCCACGCTAGTTTGAAGTTCCCCATTGACTGTTCGCTCTACTGTAACATCTAGGAATGGCACTTTGTTGCTGTTCTCCTCCTCCTCAAACCAGGAGCCCCCCTCAGGCCACTTGGAACACCAATATACAGACTAATCAAAGACCCCCACTGAAGACTAAAACACCAAGTCGAAGATTCGCACCATTCCAGTTACTCTATCCAAGAACTCTTGAACACCAAAGACACCAAGGTAGAAGAGGATGGAATAATGTTGTCCTTTGACATACAACCATGTTCACATCCATTAACATAAACGTGGCAAAAGATAAATGAAGACACTACTCGAAGAACCAAAGACACAAACACCAAACAGCACCAACTTCATCAGCAAAGATAACATTATCAAGCTCGTGGAGCGTGCCTTACCATCCACTTCATATTCAGTTACAAATCCTCCAAACAAATCAACGAAACACCCATGAAACCACCAGAATCAGGATTCCTAGCAGAAGCAATAATGCAGAGACTCGAACAAACAGTCCTTCCAACGATCCAATCCAAAGTTTGGGTCCGCTCCAGCGATGATACTTTTGTCATCATAAAATGAAACAAATTAGAGGAAACGTACAACACCATCAATAATATCCTGACTGTCATAAAATTCACAAAAGCGGAGAACAACAAGAAAGTGGTATTTCTAGATGTCACAGTAGAGCGAACAGTCAATGGTAAATTCAAAACAGCCTCTACAGGAAAACAACACACGCGAACCAAGAACTTAACTACAGAAGCAAACATCCCTACACATACAAACAAATCTGCATCAGGATGCTATTTCAACGATCCACTACACACTGCAGCACCCAGGAACTATGAAGATCAATAAATAACTGTACAGCGCATTTAAGAAGAATTAGTAGCCAACAGACACGCAAAAAAATTGGTTCCCTGACCGAGAATCGAACCCGAGCCGCAGCGGTGAGAGCGCCGAATCCTAACCACTAGACCACCAGGGAGATACGCATGCTCTGTGTTAGCTCTACTGAGAATTGCTTCTCTGCCCGGGAATCGAACCCGTGCCGCGATGGTGAGACGACTTTCACCTGTACATCCACCAATGTAATTTTTTGCATCCATTGCTCCCGATGCGATCTCTACAACTTTGGGGAGACTGGAGAGTCAAGTCACATCTCCGGGACACCGGCACCAATCAACCCCATCGTCCTATGCCCAACATTTCAAACCCCCCCTCCCACTCTGCCAAGGACATACACGTCCTGGGCCTGTTTCACCGCCACCCCCTCACCACCCGACGCCTGGAGGAAGAACACCTCATCTTCCGCCTCAGAACACTTCAACCCCAGGGCATCAATGTGGACTTCACCAGTTTCCTCATTTCCCCTCCCCGCACCTTACTTCAGTTTTAAACTTCCAGCTCAACACTGACATCATGACCTATTCTGCTTGCCAAGCTCCCTTCCCACCTATCCGCTCCACTCTCCTCTCTGACCTATCGCCTGCATACCCACCACCATTCACCTATTTTACTCTTTGCTACCTTCGCCCCAGCACACCCCCCATCCCCAATTTATCTCTCCAACCTGGAGGCGTCCTACCTCTACTCCTGATGAAGGGCCTTTGCCCAAAACTTCGATTTTCCTGCTCCTCGGAAGCTGCTTGACCTGTTGTGCTTTTCCAGCACCACTCTGATCTAAACTCTGGCTTCCAGCATCTCCAATCCTCAGTTTTGCCTACCCAATAAACCCACAATGCCGATTTCTCATCAACAAATTGACACAAGCAGACACAACGTGTGCAGAATCCCGAGCCGCAATACCTTACATTAAATACATCTGTTAAATGATGTCCAGACAACTCAAACCCCTCAGCATCACGGTAGCCCACAAACCTACCAACACACTCGAACAGCTGCTAATGAACCTGAAATACCCGATACAAACAACCAGCAAACGAATGTCAATTACAAAATACCATACAAGGAAATATATACATGAACTCTGCTGCACGGGTCTCTGTGGCAAGAAATGCTGGGATGAGATAAGGAAGATATTTTCAGCCAAAAAGAATTGACACTGACTGGACAGCCATTTAAAATCACCCCTGTCAGCCCAGGATGGAAGACCCGAAGGAATGAACATTTTTCTTATTTCCTGAAGATTTACAAAGCTGAGACTGGGTTTTGGTGTTTGTTGGCTTTCCACTCCCAGGAGCCGCAGTGGTTGGGGCGGTGAGTTGGGGAAAGTGAAATGTGCCCATGAGCAGCGTGTGGGTCTCTTTCAGCTTCCCCTCCTCTGACAACGCTGTGACTTGACTCTGATGTTCTCAGGAACAGTCACTGACGCGAGACAGTGAAAAGAGTCTCATTCCCGCAGATCGGGAATTCAAACCTTATGCCCGCTTCACGACAATGAGAAAGATTATTTGGGGTGTGTGAAGAAGCTGTGAGCTGCATTTCAAACAGGTAGCTGGAGTCAGATGCGTCATCCATTGCGGCCCCGGCACTGTGCGGACCTGACGCCGCCATGCTGCAGAGTTCTGACGTTAACACGGACATGCGCAGCAATGGGAACATTCACAAGGTGAACAGCCAAAGATAATCACCGTCACTGCTACCCTTCCATAGTACAACTTTGTGAAGCAGTATCTTTCACTGGCAAAAAAACACCTTTGTCCTCAGCTGCCTGCTTCATTTCGATCACGACTTCACGCCCCTCATTGTCCTCGTCTCATTTCCAAATACTTGACTCAATGCCTCAAAAGCAGCTCTGTGGATATCTGCTTGTACCACCCTGACAGGCAGTGGGTTGCAGATTCCCGACCAGTCCTAACATGAGTGAAATATCTTTCACCCTCCACTGATTTGAATCTGAAAGAAGAAACCGGGGAACAGTCTCCCTTTTTTTGACGACATTTCTCATTTTGTAGTCGGCAGGCTTCACACCTGCGTGGGGAAATCGCAGTTTTTAAATCCTAATGTTCAGCAGCACAAGAAAACTGTAGGTCAGTAATCGTATTTCGAGAGTGGTACTTCCAGCTCTGGTAGTCCTGCTGGGTCACCAGAGAGGGAGGGAGAGAAGATGTCACATCTAAAAAGCAAACCGAAAAGTTTTTCTTTGTTCCGTCAGTTGAGTGGGTTCTGCACTCAGATGAGACTGGAAACTGATTTTAATGGATCAGAATTGAACACTACAATGGAACACATTACATTTCAAGAGTGTTGAAAGGGCAAATCAAACTGTAACCTTGGAGAGATATGCTTCCATTTCTAACCTTGGGGAATCCAAATGAGACATTTTTACTGATCACTCCATTTCAGAGTGCTGCTCTTTCATCAGGTGGTCGTGGACAATAAGATCATGATCACAGAATTTATAGCCAAAGGAGTCCACGGTCATGGAGCTGTCCTTCACTAAAGAATTTTAGATTAAATCTTTCATATTTTAGAATGGGCTTCTGTTCTTTGGTACATTAATCCCAGAACTTGTTTTAAATTACCTTCAAGAACTTCATTTAAACGCAGAACTTTTTGAAAAACAATGCCAGTCTGACTCGATATTGGGACACAGACAGAATTCACACCTATTTTTAGAAAAGCTCTACATTTAAATGACTTTCTGAAATGGCTGATCTTTAACATCATGCTGATGACGTCCTTTTGTTCTTGGCCAATCTGGAGGAGTCCGTTCCTCGATTGATTCAAACAGTAAATTTATTTGGCAGTGTTTTGGGTTGCAGGATCAACTTTACAAAATCGGAAGGCGTGCCGATGTGGGGGGAGAATTAGTGGAGGTGCCTGATCATATTTCAAGTAACAATATGCAGAAATACACAGAGAAGGTAAGTGAATGATACGAATAGAGACACACGTTTACTTACTTTGTCGAACCAGCAGAGTGAAGGTGGGCCACATGGCGTCCGTCTGCGCTGTGACACATGCTGTGATTCAGAGTGAAATCACAGTTCGACCAACAGAATGTGGGAAGTGAGAAAAAAGTTTATATTTACACCGTCTCCATACGTCTGTGAAACAACATATTACACGACAGCAGTGGAGGTCTTTGACACCAGTCTCGAACGTGTCTCCTTGAGCAGCTTCTCAGATGGCAATGAACCGGTGAAGTTGAAACACATGACTTGCTGTTTTTGTCCATTTCCTGCAGTAAAGAAACCAACAGCCGTGTAACAAAAGACTTTCTGCAGGATTGCTGTGTCAAGACAAATTCTGAACACCAAACAGGCTGCACAAAAATGCACTCATATCAATTTACCTGAGGGAAGAGTCTCCGGTGCTCATTTCTCTCTGTCCCGACAGCGCAGAATCTTTCTATCTCTCCGTTAACAGGACCTTTGGAACAAGTTCAAAGTTGGTCATTTCCTACACATGACTATAACTGACTTCTCCTGATTCACGTAATAGTGAGAGAGAGCAGAAGAGTGAATGGGCTCTGCCTTCCACCAGCACAGCTTGTAAGTAGAAACGAAATGGTTCAATTATCCACCAGTGGAGACAGCCTGGCTCCTTGGGACGGGACAAACAGCAGCTTCCTGAAAACAGACAGACAGAAAGAGAAGCGGATGGTCTTGAAACTCTTTGCTGCTTGTAATTCTGGGAGCAATGTACAATGTATTTCGTACTGAGCAACTCCCAGTTGCTTTTGGAGGCGAACACTCACATGGTGTTTGGCTCGTTGGTCTCGGGGTATGATGCGAGCTTTGGGTTTTCTCGCTTATACAGAAGTGTGGGAGGTGCCGGGCTCCAATCCCAGGAGAACCTTAATTTCTTAAATTGACCGAAGCAAAAATGCCGGGTCAGTGTTCTCAAAAAGCCGCTTCGTTAAATCAGATCGGACTGCCTGAATGAGGAATGGGACAGAGGTACCATTGCAGTGAACATGGCGAAGGGAAACACTTGCTCAAAGTGAAAACAAGTCTTGCAGAGTTTTTGCCCGCGCAATTCGAATGAATCCTCTACCTGTATTACGCTCAATCCTGAGGGTGTTAGTTCAGGAAGCGGGGAAGTGAAGTCATTGCAGACAGCACTGAATTGGTTGAAATGAATGGTGCCGTGCATGAGGAATGTCAGTCATGAAGGTAGATTGGAAAGTTGGGGCAGCTCTCTTTGGTGAACAGAGGGCTGAAAGCTGGTCTGATTGAATTTTCCACGTCATGAGGGTTTTAGACAGAGGAAATAATGCAATGAAAATGCTCCCAGGCCGAAAAGGATCGAGAACGAATTGGCAGAGATTGAAAGTCATCAGGAAAATCAGCAAAAGTGACATTAGGAAGACCGTGTAAGCACAGGGAGTGGAGTCAGTAAGTTCCTGTATGACAGTGATCAAGAGCTAGATTCAATGGACACAAAAGGGAATTCGGTGGTCACGTTCAATGAAACAATGTGCAGATTTACGGGGAGAAGGCGACAGAATGAGATACTTATTCACATATTGTGTTGAGCCAGCAGAGCTCAGGGGGGTACATGTCCTCAGTCTGCGCTGTCACACATTTTGTGATTCTTAGTGAAATCAGAGTTGGACAAACAGAACGTGGAAAATTTGACAACGGGTATATTCTGCCCAACAGGATACTCCATCACAGCAATGAAGGTGTTTTGACAACATTATTGAAGGTACATGACACAATGCAAATTCAAAACCGAGCAATCCTTTGAATCACTGAGTAATTTGTTTAGTTATGCAGTTGAGGTGAGCGGAGTTACGCATTGGGAGCCACTCCAGTTGATAGGTCGAAGCCGTTTTCTCCTGTGTGATAGTCCCACCAGCACTCCAATTTGCTGTGCTTCCAGTTAGTAGATGCAGATTACTATCCCATACTGATACACGGGCCACGATGACCCAGCTGTGGTGATAAGCTTGTGAAGGGCTGAGTGCTCTTCTCCTGTTCTCTGTCTGGCTGCTATGATCCGAATCATCAAACCTCTCTTCTCCGAGATAGGAAGAAATTGGTGAAGGTGAAACACATCAGTTGCGGTGTGTTCCATGCGCAGGAGGCCCTACAGTAATTCCCCACGCTGTTTCACACAGCAGCATCCTCTCCGTGAGTTTCACTTGGCAAAAAATCGATTGAACCAAATCAGTGTCCGCCACTGGATTTTACTGACACCGTTTATAAAATTCAGGCTCACCGTTAATGTGGAGAGAGGCCGTCAGACTGTAGTTTCCGCTCCTTCTGTTGAATAAAGATAATTTTAATTGTGTCCAGTGAGAGGAAAGGACTTGCTGTTGGTGGGAAACATTTCTATCTGAACTCGCTGTCACTCTCCTGATCGATAGAAACATAAAGCTGGGAGTCTCTGGATTATGTTGTTAAAGCGTTGGTATTATGTTGTTCACACCGCGCTGTCACCAACTGAACGAAGCGGCTGCCCAAAGGGAGACGGCTGTGTTTGAATCCCGTGATGAACTGGGGGAGCTGAGCATTTACCCAAACAATGGGCACACCACCTCCCTGACACAGTGTTCACAAATCAAACTGACACCAAAGCTTCACATGTGTTCGAAAGTTTCCATAAAGAAGATTGGCCTCAACAGATATCCGGAATGAACGTGCTCCTTTCTTGATTTGAAATGTAAGAAGTCGACGTCAGTGAGCCTGATGTGAGTGGAATACGTAACCTTCTGATGTGGAGTCAGACGCGCTACCCTTGCGCCACAAGCTCACGGATGACCCAGGGCTTCTGTTCATGCTTAAGGAAAGTGATCGCACTACAATGATTTTACATTATGAGTAACAGCGGAGATCAACAGTTTATGTCTGTTCTGTCTCTCCCCTCTCTTCTCCTGTCTGTCGAAACAATTTCCAACTCTACCTCAATAAAAAGGTGAAAGAATTGCGGCTGCTGTATATCAGAAACAAAAAAAACAGGAGTTGCCGGTGACCCTTCCACAGAACTGATGGTGATCGGGAAAACTTTGGTTTATATGCAGGAGATATTGTGGGAGGAAGGCGGATGCAGTAAATGATAGATCAGGATAGAGCCCAAAGCGAGGGAAGAACAGGAAAGGGAGTTGACAACGATGTGCGTGGGAGGGTGAATGGAGACTGTTTGTGGCTAAGAATAGGTAGTGTGCAAAGACAGACTACGTGATAACAAGGCTTGGTGTGTGTGGAAGGGACGAGGATACTATGGATTTCAGGCCCTAGAATTATTGAATTCGACATTGGGACCAGAGGGATGCCCAACCAGGGAGCCCAACCTCGTTTTGCGAAGGTGCTTTTTGAGAAAATTAAACGGGCACTTTCGCACAAGTCATGAAACGCGGGCTCGTCCGCGCTTGGAACCAGGGATCTCTTGCACGTCTGCGTTGACGAAGACCCAAAGCGAGAATCATGCTGCTAGACCAACGAGCCCCCCGGTTGGCGCGCTGGCGCCCCTGCCCCCGCCCTACCTCTTGAACCAGTTGATATTGAACAGGCTGGGGCTGTTTTCTCTGGAACGTCGGAGGTTGAAGGGTGACTTTATGGAGGTTTACAAAAGTATGAGAGGCATGGATAGGATAAATAGGCAAAGTCTTTTCCCTGGGGTCGGGGAGTCAAGACCTCGAGGGCATAGGTTTAGGGTGAGACGGGAAAGATATAAAAGAGACCTAAGGGGCAACTTTTTCACGCAGGCGGTGGTGCGTGTATGGAATGAGCTGCCAGAGAAAGTGGCAGAGACTGGTACAATTGCACCATTTAAGAGGCGTTTGGATGGATATATGAATAGGAAGGGTTTGGAGATATATGGGCCGGGTGCTGGCAGGTGGGACTAGATTGGGGTGGGATATCTGGTCGGCATGGACGGGTTGGACCAAAGGGTCTGTTTCCATGATGTACATCTCTATGACTGTATGAACAGCTGCTTCTCATTCTGTCTCTCTGCTGCCTTTTGCCCGTCCCCAGGAAACGGGCCCTGTCTACTGGCAGAAAATTAAACCGTTTTCTTTCTAAACTTTTCTTTGACGCCGGAGTGACCAGTGACAAGCATTGGCCTCCTCAACATAGGGTACAGAGAACAGAAGAAGACCCCGTAGACCTCCACGAGTGTGTCATCTCAACTCTGCATACTGGGCCTGTATATCAATGTGAAATATTTACGTCGAGGTTTTTTGGGAAGCAGATCAGAAGGCGAGGTGCACAACAGTGCGCCGTTCTACTGGAAAGCTGCTAAAGACAACATTGAGTGAATAGGGAAGATGGTTTCCCTTCTGGGTTATGCTCCCATCACGCACCGGCAGACATATCGCCGACAAGCAAATATCAACTCTGTCTAAATTGCCACATTCTGTTTTTACAAACCGTGATTTCACTCAGAAGCACAATTTACCTGTTCCCTCCTGAATATCCTTCCAGGCTCGAACATACCTTCCAGGTGAAGCAGCACTTCACCTGTACATTTGCCGCAACCTAGTCTACTGCATTCGCAGCTCACAGTGGCGTTTCCCCAACGGAGCATGAAGTATAAACTGGGTGTCTGCTTCGCAGAACATCTCGGTTCTGCCCGCAAAAAAAGGCCCTGAGCTTCTGTTTTCCTGCCACTTTAACACGCCACCCTGTTCCCGGGCCAACATCTCTGTCTCAGGCTTGCAGCATTGTTCTAGCAAAGCTCAGCTCCAGATGGAAGAACAACGCCTCATATTCCACTTCAAAACCCTACAGCCCTCCGGTCTTCAAGATCGAGTTCCATGACTTTAGGGCCTGAAATCCCCCATGTCCTTGACCCCTACCACACACATACGAGCCCTTGTTATCACATAGTCTGCTATGACACACTACTTATTGTTAGCCACTAACGGTCTCCATTAACATTATTCACCCTCCCACACGGATCGTTATTCACTCCTTTGTCCCTCCTATTGTTCTCTCTCTGAGCTGGCGGGAAAGAGAGCAATGTACACTGGAGACTCTGAGCCAGCTGAAACTTGCTCAGTGTGAAATACATTCCACTTTGCTCCAAGAATTGCAAGCAGCAAAGAGTTTCCAGAACATCTGCTTGTCATTCTGTCCCCGGGATGCGGTTTCTGACATGCGGATCGTCTTGTCATTCACGTCGGAACCGGCGTGGCGAACTACTGCAGGGAAGGCACGAAACCACAAGGTATGCGTTTCAATTTTATCAACTCATTGGCATCTCAGAGAAGTGGTTTTGCGATTCAGTTCATAGGAAACCGACGAAGAACAGGAGAAGACCACTCAGACTTCCAAAAGCATGCAACTTGAACGGTGTGAGTTTCGCGACAGTTTCGGCCTGATAGGGGGCATTCAGACACTGAGGAAGTCGTTTGAAAGGCAAGATGCTGAACAGAGTACCTTCACAAGTGAAAGTCGCTCGAGGAAGCACTGAGCAAAAGCAAAGGATGGTTTCGATCCATTGACCGCGGGGTTATAAGCCCAGCACGCTCCCGCTGCGCCAATCGGCACCAACGTGCCGTCTCGTTTTCCACAGGTCCCGTCAGCCTTTCGTCTGTCACGTGGCATGCACGTTCGAGACTGATGTCAAAGATCTTCACTGCTGTCGTCTTATATGGTGTTGTACAGACGTATGGAGGCTGTGTAAATATAAACTTTTTCTAACTTCGCACATTCTCTTGTGATTTCACTCTGAATAGACGCCATGCGGCCCACCTTCGCTCTGCTGGGTCGACACAGTAAGTAAACGTGGGTCTCTATTCGTATCATTCTCTTGCCTTCTCCATGTAATTCTGCACATTGTTACTTTAAACAGGACCACCGAATTCCCGTTTGCGTCTAATGAATCTGCCTCTTTGTCAGTGTCAGTTAGGGATTCACTGACCCCAACCACTCCCTGTACGAAAGCATTCTTCCTAATGTCACTTTTGGTTCTTTTCCTCATGACTTTAAAACTCTGCCGAATCGTTGCCGATTCTTTCAGGCGTGGGAACATTTTGACGACATTACTTTCTCTGTCTAGACTTCGCATGACTTGAAAAGCTTCAATCAGGCCAGATTTCAAACTTCTGTACTCCGAAGAGAGCTGTCCCAAATTTCCAATCCACCCTCATCGCTGACATCCCTCAATCACAGCACCACTCGCGTCAACCAAATTAAACTGTTTGCTTTCTAAAGTTTTCTCTGACACCGGAGTGACCAGTGACAAGCATTGCCCTCCTCAACATAGGATACAGAGAACAGGAGACCCCTCAGAGGTTGTCACCTCAACTGTGCACATTGGGCCAGTATATCATTGTGAAATATTTATGCCGAAGCTTTTTTGGGGATCGGATGAGATGGCAAGGTGCAGAACAGAGCGCCGTTATACGGGAAAGCTGCTAAAGACGACCTTGAATGAAAAGGAGAGAATGGTTTCTCTTTTGGGTTAACGGTCCAAACACGCACCCATTGTGCCATTCTCCTGCATTGCTCGGCAGTTTTTCCAGAGAAGTATTCAGCTTTTCATCGGGCGTGTGGCAGGCACGTTTGAGAATGACGTCAAAAGATCTTCACTGCTGTCGTGTCATATGCTGTTGTGCAGACATATCGTCGATGTGCAAATATAAACTCTGTCTAAATTCCCACGTTCTGTTTTCCGAACTGTGATTTCGCTCGGAATCACTAATATTCAAAACTCACAACATTCAAACTTTAACAAAGTGCTCATAGAAATAATTTGTGAACACCTGGAAGAAATTCTTCCAAAGTTACCTGGGGAATTTCGCTTTGAGGGGTCTTGAACTTTAAGTGGAAGGAAGGGAAGTTTGCCTCGAGGCTGTTTAATGTGGAGATGTGTTCTCCATGTAAACTGGTCGTAGTTGACCATCCCAGTGCCTCCCGATGTAGGGCTGCTTGACCCCCAGGGAGGTTTACTTGTAGCAACTGGAGTGAATCCAGAGAGGGAGCAGATTCTGCAAAGGTGCTCAAATACTTTCTATCTCCCTTTTAGGTCTTTTCCATGGGTATTCCCTCAGTTTGGCACGTATGCAGTTTGCACCCTGGAAAATGATTGCTTTTTCCCTCATGTTCACAATTAAAAGTGTAGTTTCTCATGGAACTGAGCCGCATTGAAAGGATTGGCATATTGATATATATATGTACACGTATCTAGTTTAAGATTAGATTTGATTTGAATGAAGTTTTCCTCTAAACACACCTCAGCCAATCTGGCTGCATGAGGGATTTCAGGTTTCTGTGTGCTAGGTAGTATGTGATCAGCAGGCATCTGGCACACTACAGGAACTGCCACCTATGTTATGTTCATTTCAGTGTACTGACAATGATCACTTATTTTGTGACTTTTTTTGCAGGAAGACGTGCGGAAAGAAATCTGAAAACAAATGATACATCAACTTCTGACAGAGCCACTTGATTCATTGGGACTTGAATATCAGCAGCCATTCCAATCAAGAAGACATGGTTGCTTTTGTTTGCTTGAGAGATTTTGGACACTGGTGAGACAGGAAGAATACTGAGACACCGAGTGAGGGAGATTCAGTGCGCTGACTGTGAAAAGTGCTTCACACCATTTACTCAGCTTGGGAGAATTCATGTCTCACCCCTCACGGTGGGGATAGACTATGTCCCCGTTCGGATTGTAATTTCAAACCCAGACCAACACATGGAAAGCTCCCCCAATGGGGAAACTGTGGAAATATGGGGACTGAGGGAAAGGATTCGCTTTCCCATCCGTGTTGGAAACCCACAGACGTATTCACAGCGGGGAGAGGCCATTCACCTGCTCGGTGTGCAGGAAGGGCTTCAGTCGGATCAGCCATCTGGAGACGCACGAGTGGATCCACAAGTGAGAGAAGCCATTCACGTGCCCCATGTACGGAAGGGGGTTCACTCAGTCAGCTGCACTGCTGACCCACCAGTGGGCCCAGACCGGAGAGAGGCCGTTCACCTGCTGTCAGTGCCGGAAGGACTTCACCTGCTCCTCCCACCTGTGGAGGCACCAGCGCGTTCACGTGCCATCGCAGGGGGGATGGAAGGAGCGATGGCCGAGCGCCGCTAACAACCTAGCTCTGGGGACTCCCAGGTTCGAATCCCGTCGCGGCAGATGGCAGAATTGGGATTCGGTCAGTAATCTGGACTTCAGAATCTAAGGATGAAACTGTTTTAAGAGGACAAAAACCCACCTGATTCACTCATGCCCTTTTCAGTGATGGAAACTGCCGTTGCTGGAAAGGATTCACTCAGTCGTCCCAGCTGCATGCTTTACCCGGATGGACGAAGGATCCAGTTACAAAGGGACAACTTAACTGACCAATAATAAAGAAAGTGTGGTGGGAGGAGTGGGGGTGAGTGTGTGCACTTTGAGCTTGAGGGGCTTTTTTTTTAAGAAAAGCTACTATTCGTACGCCTTGTGATGTGGAGATCTGAAGCTGCAACAAAGTTGGGTCGCAGTAAAGGTTTCCTGAACTTACCGTCAGGCTTAAACTCTCATTGAAAGCTGGGAGATCCAACAGCTTCTCATTTCTTTCAGCCACCAGCACCGAGTTTCCAATGTCGTGACTCAGAAGGAACAGTGAATGAGTAGATGGTATTGTTCGAAATTGTAAATTTTTTAGGACTGCAGGTTTATTGTTTCATTGGCATTGCAAAGGTTACTGGCAACAGTGGGAGGTGCGGGCTGTATTCACTTGAAACAAAGTTTTAAAATGACACAAACACCAGGGTATAGTCCAACAGGTTTATTTGGAAGCACTAGGTTTTGGAGCGCTGTCCCTTCATCAGGTAGCTGTTGAGTAGAATGGTAAGACACAGAATATATAGCAAAAGATTATAGTGTCATGCAACATAAATTACACATTGAAGAAATCTGTTAAGCCTTTCATCTTTTACCTTGGGTTGCAGATTTCGGTTCATTAATCTGTAAATGCCAGAACTTCTTTTAAGGAACACTCTCCAGTTAACTTAATGTTTTACAAAGGGAGGTGACACCTGAGTTCAGATAACGCATGAGAGCTGTGAGGTTAGAGTCTGTCTGTATCCCAGTCTTGAGTCAGACTTTTTCTATTTCCAAACATATAATCCTGCAAATGCAATTCACCCCACAGACTTCTATGTGTGAGTGCATTCATGAGACAGAACGTCTGTGTGTGTGTGTGCATGCTGGGCAAAGTGTGTGTGTGATGGAGTATAATTGTGTGAGAAAGTGTGTGCATGGATGTGAGTGCGAGGGGTTTATCAATGTGTTTCTGAGAGAGAGCCTGTCGATCAGAGAGGGTCTGCACGACCCTGTGAGTACGTGTGTGTGTGTGTGTGTGTGTGTGTGTGTGTGTTTGTGTGTGTGTGTGTGAGAGAGAGAGAGAGAGAGAGAGACAGAGAGAGACGGAGAGAGACAGAGAGAGATATAGGGTTTATATGTATTGTGTAGTTGGGTCTCCTGTACTGAGACATGAATCCAAGGTTTCAGCTGAGGTCATTCTCGTGTGTTCCAACCTTGTTATCAGCCTCTGCTCGGCCACTACAAATGATTAAGCAGTTAAGCAGTGACACAACACACACTGGAGAGGGCAAGGTGAAAGGCTTATGTCTGATTCTCCTGCTCCTTGGATGCTGTCTGACCTGCTGTGCTTTTTCAACACCACACTCTCGACTTTGTTCTCCAGCATCTGCAGTTCTCACTTTCTCCTCACAGAATAGGGCCCCTCAAAGATCAGAAAGGCGGTCTTTGTGTGGAGACACAGAAAATGGGGGAGATGCTAAATGCATATTTTGCATCAGCATTTACTGTGGAAAAGGATATCGAAGATATAGACTGAAGGGAAATAGATGGTGACATTTTGCAAAATGTCCAGATGACAGAGGAAGAAGTGCTGGATGTCTTGAAACGGTTAAAGATGGATACATCCCCAGGACCTGATCAGGTGTAACCAAGAACTCTGTGGGAAGCTGGAGAAATGATTGCTGGGCCTCTTGCTGAGTTATTTGTATCATCGATAGTCACAGGTGAGGTGCCAGAAGACTGGAGGTTGGCAAATGTGGTACCACTGTTTAAGAAGGGTGGTAAAGACAGTCCAGGGAACTATAGACCGTTGAGCCTGACCACGGTGGTGGCCAAGTTGTTGTAGGGAATCCTGAGGGGCAGGATGTACATGTATGTGCAAAGGCAAGGACTGATTCGGGATAGTCAACATGGCTTTGTGCATAGGAATTCATGCCTCAGAAATCTGATTGAGTTTTTTGAAGAAGTAACAAAGAAGATTGATGAGGGCAGAGCAGTAGATGTGATCTATATGGACTTCAGTAAGGCATTCGACAAGGTTCCCCATGGGAGATTGATTAGCAAGGGTAGATCTCAGGGAGAACTAGCCATTTGGATACAGAACTGGCTCAAAGGTAGAAGGCAGAGGGTGGTGGTGGAGGGCTGTTTTTCCGGCTGGAGGCCTGTGACCAGTGGAGTGCCACAAGGATCAGTGCTAGGCCCTCTACCTTTTGTCATTTACATAAATGATTTGGATGCGAGCATAAAAGGTACAGTTAGTAAGTTTTCAGATGACACCAAAATTGGAGGTGTAGTGGACAGCAAAGAGGGTTACCTCAGATTACAACAGGATCTGGACCAGATGGGCCAAGGAGCTGAGAAGTGGCAGATGGAGTTTAATTCAGATAAATGTGAGGTGCTGCATTTTTGGAAAGCAAATCTTAGCAGGACTTATACAATTAATCATAAGGTCCGAGGGAGTGTTGCTGAACAAAGCGACCTTGGAGTGCAGGTAGATAGGATAGTGAAGAAGGCGTTTGGTATGCTTTCCTTTATTGGTCAGTGTATTGAGTACAGCATTTGGGCGGTCATGTTGCGGCTGTACAGGACATTGGTTAGGCCACGGTTGGAATATTGAGTGCAATTCTGGTCTCCTTCCTATCGGAAAGATGTTGTGAAAGTTGAAAAGGTTCAGAAAAGATTTACGAGGATGTTGCTAGGGTTGGAGGATCTGAGCTAGAGGGAGAGGCTGAACAGGCTGGGCCTGTTTTCCCTGGCGCATCAGAGGCTGAGGGGTGACCTTATAGAGGTTGACAAAATTATGAGGGGCATGGATAGAATAAATAGGCAAAGGTTTGTCTCTGGGATCGGGGAGTCCAGAACTGGAGGGCATAGGTTTAGGGTGAGAGGGGAAAGATAGAAATGAGACCGAAGGAGCAACTGAATCACGCAGAGGGTGGTACGTGTATGGAATGAGCTGCCAGAGGAAACGGTGGAGGCTGGTACAATTGCCACATTTAAGAGGTTTTTGGATGGCTATATGAATAGGAAGGGTTTGGAATGATATGGGCTGGGTGCTGGGAGGTGGGACTAGATTGGGTTGTGATATCTGGTCGGCATGGATGGGTTGGACTAAAGGGTCTGTTTCCATGCTGGACATCTCTGTGACTCTATGATTTTGTCTGGCAGCTCAACTTTTGTATATCTATTCCCCAGGGTGGAGGAAGTCCAAAACTAGAGGTGTTTAGGCTGAGAAGGAAAAGGTTTAAAAGGGACCGAACGGGTAACATTTTCACGCAGAGCGTGGCATGCGTTTGGAATAAGCTGCCAGAGGCAGTGGTCGAGGCTGGTAGAATTACAACATTTAAAAGTCATCTGGATGGAGGTATGAATAGGAAGGGCTGAGAGAGATATGGGCCAAATGCTGACAAATGGATCACGAGGTTAATTTAGGAAATGTTGTTGGCGTGTACTGAAAGGTTTGTTTCTGTTCTCTGCAACACTATGACTGTATTTCTACATATTCTGAACCAATTTCACGAGACTAGGAATAGGCCATTCCAAGTTTACCGGCTGTCCTCAATTGTGGCCTAATTGCGCAGATTTCAATGCAAGTTTCAGAAAGATGTCTGCAGAAATTTTTTTTAAACATTTCAATGTGCTTTCAGACATTACTGATGTTTCTGAAAACATTATTTTTGCTATTCTCAATGTTAAAGGTCAGCCATTTCTCACGCTTCCCTTCCCCACCCCCACTGCATGTCGCCATCACCATCCATTCTCTCTCTATCATTAGAAGGGTTTAATACAGAGATCAAAGAGGGCTCGAGGCACGAGAAAGGACGGGGGGAGGGTACACAGAGTGAGATTTGACCGGGGGAGCAGAGCCTGGGGGAAGAGAAAGAGAGAAAATGGTTAGGAGAGCAGACAATCGGGGGTAGAGAATGCATGGGGGGACACAGGGTGGGAGCAGACAGAGAGAATGTGGTGAAGAGGATTGTGGAGGAGAGAGAGATTGCGGAGTTGAAAAGTGTGAAGTGAAAGAAATTGGTTGCAGAGTGTGGGGAGAGAGAATGGACGGGGCAGTGGGTGGGGAGAGAATGGACTGGGGCCTGTGGTGGGGAGAGAATGGACGGGGGCAATGGGTGGGAGAGAATTCATCGGGGAGTGGATGGGGTGAGATTGGACGGGGAGCAGTAGATCAGGACAGAATGGACACGGGGCAGTGGGTGGAGAGAGAATGGACAGGGGTCAATGGGTGGGGAGAGAATGGACGGGGATAGTGGGTGGGGAGAGAATGGACGGGGAAAGTGGGTCGGGAGAGAATGGACGGGGCAGTAGGTGGGGAGAGAATGGATGGGGTCAATGTGTGGGGAGAGATTGGACGGGGAGCAGTGGGTGGGGACAGAATGGACGGGGCAAAGGTTGAGCTGAGAATGGACGGGGTAGAGGGTGGAGAAAGAGAGCAACAATGAATGGCAGGAGAAGGTGGGGGAGAGAAAGAATGGATGAGGGCAGCGTGTGGGAGGTGAGAGAAAATGAGTGTAAGGGAAGGGACTGGATTGGGGAAGGCAGAGGGTGGAGCGATAAAGGGAATGGTTGGGGACAGAGGGTGGATGAGGGACTGGACAGAGGGCAGAGGGTGCAGAGATAGAATGGACGGGGTGGGGAGAGTGGCATGTGTGGGAGAGAGTGGGAAGGGACTGGTAGGTTAGGGAAGAGAGAGAGAATGGACAGGGGATGCTATGGGTGGCGGTGAGGGAATGGACAGGGGACGCTATGGGGATGATTGGATGGGGAGGTGAGAATGCATCCCACCCACTCCCAGCATCCCCTTCTCTGCACATGTGCAGTGCAGACTTTTCTGAATGACACGAGAGACGAGTCTGGAACACTGTGTGAGTGCAGTCACCCTCACATCCTGGCATCAGCAAACCACTGCCTTTCTGTTTTAAAAACTAAATAAAGATGTGGGCGATATACTAAGGATGGCGAGATGTGGCTGAGAAACTGAACAGAGGGTCAGCACTTTCAGGAGAGGGGAGCTGGGCAAAGGCAGGAGGATGGAAGGATGAATTTGGTTTTGAATACATTGAAAGGTTTAGGAATTGAGAGACAGAGATTTCGGGTAGAACAAAGAGAAGGCTGTTCTGTGCAAACTAAAATTCTCTCATCCTATTTCCTGCCCTTCACTGACAGCAGTGATCTGTTTTCTCAAGTTATTAGCAGAGGAGGATTTGCTTTTCAGGCATGGACAAGAAATTTAGTCAGGGCCTGAATATCAACAGTGTTTGAATCCAGGACGGGAAATATTTGTCTGCAGGAAATGATTTCAAATATCAACATGCATTGAGAATCCCCGTGAATACACGCAGCCTGCGTGGGAGTGCTCAAGGGTTCTAATTGCGGAGACAACTTTGACTTTTCAGGGAAATGTGGACCAGTGTTCTCGCTATAGACGAGCCCTTCATTGGATCGTTGAATCTGCCGAGTAACAACGACCCCTGCCCCGTGGAAACTCTGTGGAAGCAAATTGAATTCCTCAAACTGATTGGAGTGTCACCAGGATTGGGGAGAAGCCAATCGAATGCCGAGAGCTGGAGAGGGGATTCCTCGCAGCGCCAGGGACCTGGGTTCAGTCCCACCATCACAGTGACTGTGTGGATTTTGCACTTCCCTCCCTCTCCCGCACCCCCTGTCCACATCGGTTTCCTCTGGGTGCTCGGGTTTTCTCCCATGTTCCAAAGATGTGCAGGCTAGAGTGGATTGGGCGTTCTAAATTCAGGGATTAGCTGTCGGGTTATCGGGTGGCTTGGGGGGTGGGGGTATGTTCTTCGGAGGGTCAGTGTGGACTTGGTGGGCCAAACGGCCTGTTTCCACAGTGAATCCCCCAACGTGTCTGCAGCCTGGCTTCCAGCTCCATCTCTCTGTGCCGAAGGTCCTCCAGTATGTGTATTCCTTCGTTTCCAGCACCCAGAACGTCCCACCTTCAGCAAATCGAAAGACAAGTCCCACCCTGCCCTCTCCAACGTGTGTTGTGTAACTGCTTAATCATTTTTAGTGGCCCAGCAAAGGCTGATAGCCAAGTTCGGAAACCAGGAGGATGGCCTCAATCGCGACATTGGGTTCATGTCACATGACAGGTAACCCTACTTCACTGTTACGCTCTCTCTCTCTATCTCTCACTCTCTCACTCTCACACACACTCTTACACACTCACACGCTCGTGCAGAGCCTTTCCGATAGACATGCTCCCTCTCAAACACACACTAATACGCCCCCCACTCACTCACACGCATACATCTTCGCACATGATTACACTCCATCACACACACACTTTTCCCAGCATGCACACGCACATACACACACTCTCTCTCTCATGCATGCACTCGCACATTTGGGGTGAATTTGCATTTCCAGGATTATATATTTGGAAATTGAACCAGTCTGACTCAAGATTGGGATACAGACAGAATCTCACCTCACAGCTTTCATGCGTTGTTTGATGTGAGGTGTTACCTCCTTTTTATAAAACATCAAGTTTCCTGGAGAACGTGACTTAAAAGAAGTTCTGTAATGTACATATTAATGAACCGAAATCTGCAGCCCATTTTAAAAGATGAAAGATTTAACAACAATCTAGGTTTCTTCAATAAGTCACTGATGTTGAATGACACTTTAATGTTTTTGCGATATATTCTGTGTCTTGTGATTCTACACCACAGCTACCTGAAGAAGGAGCAGCACTTCGAAACCTAGTGCTTCCAAGTAAGCCTGTTAGAATATACCCTGGTGTTTGTGAGAGTTTAAAACTTTGTTTCCAGTGAATACAACCCACACCTCCCACTGTTGCCAGTAAACTTTGCAATTCCAATGAAACAATGAACCAGAAGTCCTGAAAAAGTATACAATTTGTCACAATATTAGCTACTCATTCACTGGTCCTTCTGAGACATGACATTAGTGCTGGAGGCTGAAAGAAATGAGCAGCTTTAAAACAAAAACCTGTTGGATCTCACAGAGTCTAAGCCGGGCGGTAAGTTCAGGTAACCTTTACTACGACCCTATTTTGTTACAGCTTCATATTTCCCCAGGAAAAAGGCATACAAAAAGTAGTTTTTAAAGAAAACACCTCCAGGTCAAAGTGCACCCAGTCCCCCCACCCCACTTCCTTTGTTGGTCAGCTGAGTTGTCCTTTGTAATTGGATCCCTGGTACAGCCCGGTAAAACATGCAGCTGGGATGACTGAGTGAACCCTTTCCCGCAATGGAAGTTTCCTTCACTAAAAAGGACATGAGCGAATCAGATGGTGTTTTTCCTCCTAAAAGTGGTTTCATCCTTAGATTATGAAGTCCAGATTACTGACCGAACTCCAATTCTGCAATCTACCACAGAGGGATTCGAACCTGGGACGCCCCATTGCTGGGTTGATCAGAGCACTTGGCCATCGCTCCTTCAAACCCCTTGAGCTGTCACGTGAACTCGATGGTGCCTCCTCAGGTGGGAGGAGCAGGGGAAGCCCTTTTGCAAATTACAGCAGGTGAATGGCCTCTCTCTCGTGTGGACCCACTGGTGGGTCAGCAGTGCAGCTGACTGAGTGAATTCTCCCCTGCACATGGGGCACGTGAATGGCTTCTCTCTGTCTGAACCCCTTCCTGCACACTGAGGAGGAGAACGGCCTCACCCCGTTGTGAATGCGTCTGTTGGTTTCCAGCACGGATGGGGAAGGGAATCCTTTCCCACAGTCCCCACATTTCCACGGTTTCCACATTGGGTGCAGCTTTCCTTGTGTTGCTCTGGGTTTGAAATTAAAATCAGAGCGGGGATATCGTCTTTCCCACCGGGAGGGGTGTGATTTTAATTCCCCAAGCTGAGTAAATGGTTTGAAGCACTTTTCACAGTCAGCACACTGAATCTCCCTCACTCGGTGTCTCAGTATTCTTCCTGCCACACCAGGGTCCAAAGTCTCTCAAGCAAACAAAAGCAAACATTTCTTCTCGATTGGAATGGCTGCTGATATTCAAGTCCCAATGAATCGAGTCGCTCTGTCAGAAGTTGATGGATCATTTGCTTACAGATTTCTTTTTGCACATCTTCCTGCAAAATAAATCACAAAAAATGTGATCACTGTCAGCACAGTTAAATGAACATAACAAAGGTGGCAATTCCTGTAAATTGCCAGATGCCTGCTGATCACATATTACCCGGCACACAGAAATCTTAAAACCCTCATGGATTAAAATAAGCTTAGGTGTGTTGAGAGGGAAACTTCATAAAATGGAATAAACTGCCTACAGGAGTTGCTGGAAATGGAACTGAATCAAGGATATGAAAATGAAATGTCAAGGCTGCTTGAGAAAAGAAAGCCAGTAAACTTGCTAAATTACTTCCTGTCCTCAGATTAAATCAAAATGATGAACAAGGACGTAACTCCATTACTACATTAGAACGTGAATAATAATTGCAAAGAAACTTTTACAACAGCCAACAATATCAGAGATTCACCATATGAAGCAATGCGTTTGAGGCAGCACGGTGGTTTAGTGGTTAGCGCTGCTGCCTCGCTGCCCCGAGGTCACAGGTTGGGCTCCAGCCTCTGACAACTGTCTGTGAGGAGTTTGAACATTCTCCTTGTGTCTGCGTGGGTTTCTTCCGGGTGCTCCGGTTACCTCCCACATGTCAGGTGAATTGGCCATGCTAAATTGCCCATCGTGTTAGGTGCTATAGTCAGAAAGAAATGTTGGGTTACCCTTCGCAGGTTTGGCGTGGACGAGCTGGGCCGAAGGACCTGTTTCCACACTGTAGAGAATCTAATTTAACCTAGATGTGTGTCTATATATATATATATATATATATCGACATGACAATCCTTTCAATGTGGCTCAGTCCCATGAGAAACTACACTTTTAATTATGAACATGAGGAAAGAAACAATCATTTTCCAGGGTGCAAACTGCATACATGACAAACTGAGGGAATACACAAGGGAAATACCGATAAGAGAGAAAAAAGTATTTGACCACCTTTGCAGAATCTGCTCCCTCTCTGGACTCACTCCAGTTGCGACGAGCAAACCTCGCTGTGGGCCAGACAGCCCTGCATCGGGAAGCACTGGGATGGTCAACTACGACCAGTTTACATGGAGAACACATCTCCACATTAAACAGCATCGAGGCAAACTTCCCTTCCTTCCACTTAAAGTTCAAGACCCCTCAAAGAGAAATTCCCCAGGTAAGTTTGGAAGAATTTCTTCTCGATGTTCGCTAATTGTTCCTATGAGCACTTTGTTAACGTTTGAACTTTGCAAGTTTTGAACATTTTTGATTCTGAGTGAAATCATAGATCGAAAAACAGAATGTGGGAATTTAGACAGTTTATTTTTCAACATCGGCGATATGTCTCCACAACAGCATATGACACGACATCAGGGAACCTCTTCTGACGTCATTCTCAAACGTGCATGCCACACGCCAGATGAAAAGCTGAAGACTGATCTGGAAAAGCTGCTTTCCAATGCAGGAGAATGGCACAACGGGTGCGTGTTGGGACCGTAACCCAGCTGAGAAAACATTCTCTCTCGCCAGCACAGCATCTTTCTATCTCTCCGAAAACTTTGGAGCAAGTTCACAATCAAAGCTGTTCATAATCCCCGTATTAACGTAACTGACACCTCTCTCCCCAAGGCTTTCAGCGAGAGAGAGAGACAGCAGAAGAGCGAATGGACTCTGCCCTCCCTCCACAACAACGTGCAAGTAGAAACAAAATGGTTTAATTATCCGCCAGTGGAGATCGCCCAGTTCCTGGGGATGAGACAAACATCAGTGCTCCGGGGACAGAATGACAAGCAAATGTTCTGGAAACTCTTTGTTGCTTGCAATTCTTGAAGCAATGCGGGATGTATTTCACACTGAGCAAGTTTCAGCTACCTCAGAGTCTCCAATGTACATTGCTCTGTTTGCCGCCAGCTCAGAGAGAGACCAATAGGAAGGACATCGTAGTGAATAACGATCTGCGTGGGAGGGTGAACAACTGTTAATGGAGACTGTTAGTAGCTAACAATAAGTAGTGTGTCACAGCAGACTATGAGATAACACGGAGTCGTGTGTTTGTGTGTGTGTGGTAGGAGTCAAGGACATGGGGGAGTTCAGGCCCTAAAGTTATGGAACTCGATATTGATGACCGGAGGGCAGTAGGGGCTCCAAGTGGAAAATGAGGTGTTGCTCTTCCATCTGAAACTGGAACACTGCTGCAAACCTGAGACAGAGGTGTTGGTCAGGGAACAGGGTGATGTGTTAAAGTGGCAGGCATCTGGAAGGTCAGGGCCTTTTTTGCGGACAGAACCGAAATGTTCTGCAAAGTGTCACCCAGTTTATGCTTCATGCTACATTAGGGAAACGACACTGTGTGAGCAGCGAATGCAGTAGACTAGGTTGTGGCAAAAGTGCAGGTAAAGTGCTGCTTCACCTGGCAGGAGCTCTTGGTTATTCAAGAGGGAGCAGGTTACACATTTGGCGGTAACAGGGGAAAGTACCTTGGGACAATGGGAAATGGAATCTTGGGACTATTGGGACTATGGGAGATGATGAAAGTGAAGAAAGAGTGGAACCGAGGTGTAACACCTGCCCATTTATTCCTCCCACATATAAATCCCTGAAGTTTGGAGAACGTTCCGTTGAATGATTCAGTACCACGTGACCCATGAACTGGTTTGTGTTCATGTTCCGGGGCCAGCATCATTATTGAGTCCCAACAGCTGCAGGCCATCGCCGAGGGCATGCCTTATGAATTCACGGTGCGGCCGGAAGCGCCAGGAACAGTTTTGGAAAGAGACCGCCCGGTGAGTCAGGCAGCCCTGCATCGGGAAGCATTGGCCAACCACTTTCAGTTAACGTGGGGAACACATCTCCACATTCAACAGCCTCGTTCTAATTTAAGATCAAGATCCTCCAAACCGAAATGAACCAGGTAAGTTTGGAAGCATTTCTTCCAGATTTTCACAAATTATTTCAATGAGGACGTTGTTAAAGTTTGAACGTTGAAAGTTTTGAAATTTTGTGATTCTGAGTGAAATTACAGCTCCTGCACATCAGGCATTCAAACCTCTTCTCGGCTCCGGGCCAATCAGAAAGCTCGGGAACAGGTAAAACACTGAAAGGGTCGAAGGCGCTGTCCCCAGTGTCGGAGAGCTAGTTCCTAGTGACATGGATGTGCCTGCAGAGGGTGGGATCAGACTGTCCCTATGTCTCCACAATGTATGTCCCAGGCTTTATTATGGAAAAATAAAACTGATTTGGGGCAAACTGAATTATGCATTAATTCAGTACGAGCTTCCTCGAAGAGATTGTGGACGCCACCCAAATGCCTGTTGTTGTGGCGCATTTTTTCAGCGCGCTTGGCTATTAAATGCAAGGTTGGTGTTTTGAAACCACCCAAGGTGATTTCATTCCTACCGCTTTCTTAGCTGCAAATTAGCGGGTATTTAATGGGGTCAGGAAAATGTTTCCCAAACGGAAATCGTCTCCACTGAGGAAACACAAAGGGATTTCTGAACTGATTCAATGTCCAACGTCAAGGACTGCGGATACTGAGAATCCGAGACAGAAAGAGAACCTGCTGGAGAAACTCAGCAGGTTTGGTAGTATCTGTGGGAGAAGGCAAAGTTCAGAAGAAGTTGTGAAATCTTGTCTCTTCTTCTCTTTCCACAGATGCTGCCTGACCTGCTGAGTTGCTCCTGCAATTTCAGTTTTTGTTTGAACTGAAAGTCCATATCATCTTTCGGGATGAAACACACAGACTCGCCATGTGCAAATATTTAAACCTATCGAAACCTGTGAAGTGTTTGGATTCAAACAAACTCAGCAGTGATTTACTCTTTCTAAGCTCCACAAGCAGAGAGAACTGGGAAATGAAGCTGTCAGTCTGGTTTTGTATTGGTGGGTCGAGTGGTTAATGCGATGGACATGAAATCCATTGCTGTTTCCCCACGCAGGTGTGAACCCTCCCGACTACAGTTGAGAAATGTCGTCAAAAAGAAAGATAGACTCTTCCCCGGTTTCTTATTTAAGACTCAAATCAGTAGAGTTGGGAAATATTTCATTCACATTGGTAACGGTGAGAATCTGCAACCCACTGTCTGTCAGGGTGGAACAAGCAAACACCCGCAGAGCTTCTTTTGAGGCTATGAGCCAAGTGCTTGGAAAAAAAAGACTAGAACAGTGAGGGGCGTGAAATCGTGATCGAAATGAAGCAGGCACCTGAGGACAAGGGTGTTTCCTTTGCCAGTGAAAGATACTGCTTCACAAAGTTGGGCCTGTGGAAGGGAATCAGTGACGGTGATTATCTTTGGTTGTTCACCTTGTGAATGTTCCCATTGCTGCGCATGTCCGTGTTAACGTCAGAGCGTGGTGGCGTTAGGTACTCTCAGGACCATGGGGGCAATGGATGACGTATCTGACTCCACCTACTTGTTTCAACTGCAGCTCACAGCTTCTTCACACATCCCAATTAATCTTTCTCATTGTCATGAAACCGGCGTATGGGTACAATTCCTAATCTGCAGGAATGAGAATCTTTTCACTGTCTCGTGTCAGTAAATGTCCCTGTGAACATCAGAGTTAAGTCACAGCGTTGTCGGAGGAGCGGAAGCTGAAAGACCCCACACACTGCTCACGGGCACATTTCACTTTCCCAACACACCGCCCCAACCACTGCGGCTCTTGGGAGTGGAAAGGGAACAAACTCCAACACCCAGTCTCAGCTTTGTAAGTCTTCAGGAAATAAGAAAACTGTTCATTCCTTCGGGTCTTCCATCCTGGGCTGACAGCGTTGATTTTAAATGGCTGTCCAGTCAGTGCCGATTCGTTTTGGCTGAAAAAAATCTTCCTTATCTCATCCCACCATTTCGTGCCACAGAGACCTCTGTGGCAGAGTTCATGTATATATTTCCTTGTATGGTATTTTGTAAATAACAAAATTTTCTGGTTGTTTGTATCGGGTATGTCATGTTCATTAGCCCCTGTTTAAGTGTGTTGGTAAATTTGTGGGCTACCATGATGCTGAGAGGGTTGAGTTGTCTGAACATCATTTCCCAGATATCTGTAATGTAAAGTAATGTGGCTAGGGTTTCTGCAGACGTTGTGTCTGCTTGTGTCAGTTTGTTAATGTGAAATTGGCACACTGGGTTTATTGGGTAGGCAAAAGTGCGGAGTGCAGGTGCTGGAAACCAGAGTTTAGATCAGAGTGGTGCTGGAAAAGCACAGCAGTTCAGACAGATTCCGAGGAGCAGGAAAATCGACGTTTCGGGCAAAAGCCCTTCATCAAGAATAGAGGCAGAACCCCTCCAGGGTGGAGCCATAAATTGGGGGTGGGGTGTGCTGGGCCGAAGGTAGCAAAAAGTACAATAGGTGAATGGGGGTGGGGATGAAGGTGACAGATCAGAGAGGAGGGTGGAGCGGACAGGTGGGAAGGGAGATTGGCAGGTAGGACAGGTCATGAGGTCAGCTCTGAGCTGGAAGGTTGGAACTGAGGTAAGGTGGGGGGAGGGGAAATGAGGAAACTGATGAAGTCCACATTGATGGCCTGGGGTTGAATTTACCCCAAGCGGAAGATGAGACGTTCATCCTCCAGGCGTCGGGTGGGGAGGGAGCGGCGATGGAGGAGGCCCAGGACCTGCATGTCCTCGGCAGAGTGGGAGGGGGTTTAAAATGTTGGGCCAGAGGGCGATGGGGTTGATTGGTGCAGGTGTCCTGGAGATTTTCCCTCAAGCGCTGTGACTTGACTCTGCGAGGAGGCTCCAGTCTCCCCAATGTAGAGGAGACCGCATCGGGAGCAACGGATACAAGAAATGACATTGTTGGATTCACAGGTGAAAGCCTTCGACCAACCACGGCCTGGATTCGATTTCTGGGCAGGGAAGAAACTTTCAGGAGAGCTATCAAGCTCTGTTTGCAACTCCTTGGTGGTCTAGTGGTTAGGATTCGGCGCTCTCACCGCCGCGGCCCGGTTCGATTCCCGGTCAGGGAAGCTATTTTCAGGGGGTTTATTTTCTACCCTTTCTTCTTAAATGCTCTGTACAGTTTTTTTATTGATCTTCGTACTTCCTGGGTGCTGCAGTGTGTACTGGCTGGTTGAAATAGTGTCCTGATGCAGATTTATTTGTATGTGTAGGGATGTTTGCTTCTGCAGCTAAGGTCTTGGTTCGCGTGTGTTGTTTTCCTGAAGACGCTGTTTTGAAATTACCATTGACTGTTCGCTCTACTGTGACATCGAGAAATGGCACTTTGTTGTTGTTCTCCTGTTTTGTGAATTTTATGCCAGAAAGGACATTGTTGATGGTGTTGTAGGTTTCCTCTAATTCGTTTCATTTTTTGATGACAAAAGTGTCATCGCTGTGCCAGACTCGAAGTTTGGGTTGGATCATTGGAAGGGCTATTTGTTCGAGTCTCTGCATTATTGCTTCTGCTAGGAATCCTGATGCTGCTGGTGGTATCATGGGTATTTCGTTGATTTGCTTGTAGGGCTTGTTACAGAATATGAAGTGGATGGTAAAGCACAGCTCCACGAGGTTGACAGTTTTATCTTTGCTGATGAAGTTGGTGCTGTGTTTGTGTCTTTGGTTCTTCGAGCAGTGTCTTCAGTTTTCTTTGGCCACGTTGATGTTAATGGATGTGAACAGGGCTGTTCTGTCAAAGGACAACATTATTCCATCCTCTTCTATCTTAATGTCTTTGGTGTTCAGGAATTCTTGGATGGGGTAAATGGAGTGGAGTGAATCTTCGACTTGGTGTTTTAGTCCTCAGTGGAGGCCTTTGAGAAGTCTGTATAATGGTGTTCCAAGTCGTGAGACGATGGTCTAAGGGGGGGCTCCTGGTTTGAAGAGGAGGAGAACAACAACAAAGTGCCATTCCTAGATGTCAAAGTAGAGCGAACAGTCAATGGGGAACTTCAAACTGGCATCTACAGAAAAACAACACATCCAAACCAAGTACTTAACCACAGAAGCAATCATCCCAACACCCACAAACGAAGCTTCATCGGGACAGTATTTCAACGAGCCATTGAACACTGCAGCACAAAGAAACTACGAAGAGCACAAGAGAAATACGTATATCGTGTATTTAAGGAGAACGGCTACCCGATAAACGCATTACTGGATTAGTGGTGCTGAAAGAGCACAGCAGTTCAGGCAACATCCAACGAGCAACGAAATCGACAATTCGGGCAAAAGCCCTTCATCAGGAATAAAGGCACTGAGCCTGAAGCGTGGAGATATAAGCTAGAGGAGGGCGGGGTTGGGGAGAAAGTAGTATAGAGTACAATGGATGAGTCGGGGAGGGGATAAAGGTCAGGGAGGAGAGGGTGGAGTGGATAGGTGGAAAAGAAGATCGGCAGGTCGGACAAGTCCAGACAAGTCAAGGAGAGAGTTACTGAGCTGGAAGTTTGAAACTCGGATGAGGTGGGGGAAGGAGTAATGAGGAAGCTGTTGAAGTCCACATTGATGCCCTGGGGTTGAAGTGTTCCGAGGCGGAAGATGAGGCGTTCTTCCTCCAGGCGTCTGGTGGTGAGGGAGCGGCAGTGAAGGAGGCCCAGGACCTCCATGTCCTCGGCAGAGTGGGAGGGGGAGTTGAAATGTTGGGCCACGGGGCGGTTTGGTTGATTGGTGCGGGTGTCTCGGAGATGTTCCCTAAAGCGCTCTGCTCGGAGGCGCCCAGTTTCCCCAATGTAGAGGCGACCACACCGGGAGCAACGGATACAATAAATGATATTAGTGGATGTGCAGGTGAAACTTTGATGGATGTGGAAGGCTCCATTAGGGCCTTGGATAGAGGTGAAGGAGGAGGTGTGGGCACAGGTTTTACAGTTCCTGCAGTGGCAGGGAAAGTGCCAGAATGGGAGGGTGGGTTGTAGGGGGGTGTGGACCTGACCAGGTAGTCACGGAGGGAACGGTCTTTGCGGAAGGCGGAAAGGGGTGGGGAAGGAAATATATCCCTGGTGGTGGGGTCTTTTTGGAGGTGGCGGAATTGTCGGCGGATGATTTGGTTGATGCGAAGGTTTGTAGGGTGGAAGGTGAGCACCAGGGGCGTTCTGTCCTTGTTACGGTTGGAGGGGTGGGATCTGAGGGCGGAGGTGCGGGATGTGGATGAGATGCTTTGGAGGGCATCTTTAACCACGTGGGAAGGGAAATTGCGGTCTCTAAAGAAGGAGGCCATCTGGTGTGTTCTATGGTGGAACTGGTCCTCCTGGGAGCAGATACGGCGGAGGTGGAGAAATTGGGAATACGGGATGGCATTTTTGCAAGAGATAGGGTGTGAAGAGGTGTAATCCAGGTAGCGTTGGGAGTCAGTGGGTTTGTAAAAAATGTCAGTCTCAAGTCGGTCGTCACTAATATCGATGGAGAGGTCCAGGAAGGGGAGCGAGGTGTCAGAGATAGTCCAGGTAAATTTAAGGTCAGGGTGGAATGTGTTGGTGAAGTTGATGAATTGCTCAACCTCCTCGCGGGAGCACGAGGTGGCGCCAATGCAGTCATCAATGTAGCGGAGGAAGAGGTGGGGAGTGGTGCCGGTGTAATTACGGAAGATCAACTGTTCTACATAGCCAACAAAGGGACAGGCATAGCTGGGGCCCATACGTGTGTCCATGGCTACGCCTTTGGTCTGGAGGAAGTGGGAGGAATCAAAGGAGAAATTGTTAAGGGTGAGGACCAGTTCGGCCAAACGAATGAGAGTGTCAGTGGAAGGGTACTGTTGGGGACGTCTGGAGAGGAAAAAACGGAGGGCTTGGAGGCCCTGGTCATGTCGACTGGAGGTGTAGAGGGATGGGATATCCATGGTGAACATAAGGCGTTGGGGGCCGGGGAAACGGGAGTCTTGGAGGAGGTGGAGGGCGTGGGTGGTGTCTCGAACGTATGTGGGGATTTCCTGGACTAGGGGCGTTAGGAGAGTGTCAAGGTAGGTAGAGATGAGTTCAGTGGGGCAGGAGCATGCTGAGACAATGGGTCGGCCAGGGTGGTCAGGCTTGTGGATCTTGGGAAGCAGGTAGAACCGGGCAGTGCGGGGTTCCCGGACTGAGGTTGGAAGCTGTGGGTGGGAGATCTCCTGAGGTGATGAGGTTCTGTATGGTCTGGGAGATGATGGTTTGGTGATGGGGGGTGGGGTCATGGTCGAGGGAGCAGTCGGAAGAGGTGTCCTCGAGTTAGTGTTTGGCTTCAGCGGCGTAGAGGTCAGTGTACCAGACGACCAATGCGCCCCCTTAATCCGCTGGCTTAATGGTGAGGTTGGGATTGGAGCAGAGGGATTGGAGGGCTGCGCGTTGTGAGGGTGAGAGGTTGGAGTGGGGGAGGGGGGACGACAGGTTGAGGCGGTTAATGTCCCGGCGGCAGTTGGAAATGAAGAGGTCGAGGGCAGGTAATAGGCCAGCGCGGGGTGTCCAGGTGGATGCAGTGCGTTGGAGGTGGGCGAAGGGGTCCTCGGAAGGTGGGCGGGAGTCCTGATTGTGAAAGTAAGCTCGGAGCCGGACGCGACGGAAGAATTGTTCCAATAAACGCAGTCCACCGATTTCTCATTGATGCTTTCAAGCTGACTCTCAAAAATTCGGTTTATCCCTCCATTCTTTACTGTTTGTTTTGTGTGGGTTTTGAAAGCTTTCGCAATCCTCTGACTGAGTATTGGAGTTGGGAAGTTATGTTGTGGCTGTACAGGACATTTTATAGACCACTTTTGGAATATTGTGTGCAATTCTGGTCTCCCTCCTATCAGAAGCTTATTGTGAAATTTAGAAGGGTTCTGAAGCACCAATGGGTCCACAGAGGGGAAGAGGCCGTTCTGCTGCCCTGAGTGTGGGAAGGCCTTCAGTGATTCCTCTGCCCTGCTGACGCACCAGTTGGTCCACACCGGGGAAGGCTGTTCTCCGGCCCCAAGTGCGAGATGGTCTTCAGCAGTTCTTCCCACCTGCTGGGACACCAGTGGGTCCACACTGAGGAGAAGCCATTCTTCTGCCCCGAGTGCAGGAAGGGCTTTGCTCTTTCTTCCGACCTGGTGGCCCATTGGTGTGTCCGCATGGGGGAGAGGTCGTTCAGTACCTAAGTGCAGGAAGGCTTTCATCAATTCCTCAGCCCTGCTGATGCACCAGTCCGTCCACACCAGGGAGAAGCTGTTCTCTTGCCCGAGTGCGGAAGGGCTTTACCCGCACCTCCACACTGCTGAAATACCAGCTGGTCCACACGGGGGGATGGGGGCGGAGTGGGGGAGGCCTTTCGGCTGCCCTGAGGGCGGAAAGTCCTTCAGCAATTCCTCCTCCCTGCCGAAGCACCAGTGTGTCCACACCGGGGAGAGGCCGTTCAGCTGGCCCGAGTGTGGGAAGAGGTTCATGTTTTCCTGTAACTTGCAGAAGCACCAGCAGGGGCACCAGCGCTCCCAGAAATCAGATCCAACCAGTGACGCTGCCTTTTGTCACCCTCAAGGACTGAAACTCCTGCCAGTTCTGACAGTGAGTTCAGTGGGAGAGTAGGTGGGCTGTTTGTGTTTTCTGCTGGACTGCAATTGCCTCCCCCCACCCCCCAGAACCACAATCTTATGTTGGCTCAGGGTTAGTACTGCTGCCTCATGTCAACAGGAACCGAGGAATGCTTCTACCCTTGGGGGTCTGTGTGCAATTTATGGAGTGTAGGAAAATGGATCTGAGTAGGTTAGTCTTCGGAGAATCAGTGCAGATGTGTTGGGCTGAAGGACCTGTTTCCACTCTGGAGGAGTTCAACCATCATATGAGCTTTGTTTTTATTGGAAGCTGCTGTTCATTGAGCCAGGGACTGCACATTGCCAAATGAAATGATCCAGAGAAACGTAAGACCGCAAGACCATCGGAGCAGAAGTTAGGCCAATCGGCCCATCGAGTCTACTCAGCCACTCGTTAGTGACAATAGTAGTGCAGATGAGATTAGCTACAGTGTGGAAACAGGCCATTTGTCCTAACAAGTCCACATCTACCCTCCGAAGAGTAACCCATCCAGACCCATTTCCCTCTGACTAATGTGCCTCACTCTATGGGCAATTAAGCATGACCAATTGACATGACCTGAACATCTTTGGACTATGGAAGAAAACAGGATCACCAAGTGAAAACCCACGCAGACACTGCGAGAATGTGCTAATTCCTCACAGACAGTCAGCCAAGGCTGGAATCAAACCTGGGTCCCTGGCGCTGTGAGGCTGCAGTGGTAAACACTGAGACACTACATATTGCAAAACGAAGTCGGCAAGTAGGAGGTTGGGAGAATGCAGCAAGCCAGGCAGCACCAGGATGTGGAGTAGTCAGCGTTTTGGGTATTAACCCTTCTTCAGGACTGAAACGTTGACTTCTCCTTGAGAAACGATTTACAGGGATGTTACTGGGGGTTGGAGGGTTTGAGCTACAGGAAGAGACTGAATAGGCTGGTACTGTTTTCACTGCAGCATCAGAGGCAGAGGAGTGACCTAATAGAGGTTACAAAATCATGAGGGGCATGGACAGGGTATTCGACAAGGTCTTTTCCCTGGGATGGGGGAGTCCAGAAATAGAGGGCAGAGGTTTAGGGTGAGAGGCGAAAGATATTAAAGGGACGACTTCTTCATGCAGGGGGTGGTACTTATATGAAATGAGCTGCCAGAGTATATGGGTCAGGTGTTGTCAAATGGTACTAGATTAGTTTAGGATATCAGGTCAGCATGGACAAGTTGGACCGAAGGGTCTGTTTCCATGCTGTATGTGTCTCTGACTACTGGTCCTGATGTAAGTTTTAAATAGAGTCCAAGTAACTTTGAATAGTTCAATCTTGTTGAGCTCACCTCCTGAAAAGTTTCAGATGAATCCCTCTGAGCGATACTGTTTAAACACGCTGAGTTGGACAAAGTATCCCATCAAGTTCAACACAAACCCAGAGTTGAAGAAGTCAGAAGTCAGAACACCAAGGGGACCAAAACTGATCACAATATTCCAGGTGCAGCCTCATCAACGTCCTGTATACCTACAACATAACTTGCCAACATCTATACTCAATTCCCGAACTGATGAAGGCCAGTGCGCTGAAACCTTTCTTCACTGACTTGTATACCGATGTAATCAGAGATATAGGACCTACTTTAAACTGATCCACAATCCTGCTTCTGGGAGCACAGTGACTAATAGGGAAGGCAAAAGGGAGATTGGCCTTTAAATGGAGTATAAAAGTAGAGAGGTTATAGTGGAGGTTTTGATTGAAAGTGCAGTGAAGATTCAACCAGCTGACAGTGGATCTGAATCACATATAGGTCAGACCAGGTACGGACAGCAGGGAACCAGGTAAGTTTTTACAACAAAACACAACAATTTCATCATTAGACTCTTAATTCCAGATTTATATTGAATTCATATTCCACCATCTGCCGTGGCAGGTTGTGAATCCAAGTCCCCAGAACATTACCTGGGTGAATAGTCTGGTGATAATAAAGTCGGCCATCGCCTCCCCTGAACACATTGGCTCATTGTGTTTGGAGGTAATAAAGGAGCAAGAGGTTTCAGCAGCTGCTAAGTTGTTGATATTACACAAGGGAACATCAGCACTCTCAGTCATGGCACATACTGAAGTCAGTGTCCTGAATCAGAGGTAAGGGGTCGGGAACCAAAAGAAGTAGGAACAGGAATATGCCATTCAGCCCCTTGAGCCTGCTTCTCCATTTAGTAGGATTCTGGGTGATCTGGCATTCCCCACATTCACTTTCCTGCCCTTTTCCTGTAACTTTTCATCCCCCGACTCTTCACGAATCTATCGATCCGAGTTTTTAATATGACATGAAGGCTGTCAACAGAGTTACTGGGGTGGGGGTGGGGGGGCGGGGCTCACGTCGAACTTTGGGGCTAAAACAATGTCTTCACACTTCACAATATTGAACTAAGGGAATGTTTATGGTTATCCAATGCTGGAAATTGGGCAGGCATTCAGATGAAATTATTGGTAAATTATGAATGATAGAGGAGTCGGGAGAGAAGTGGTGTCCCGACACAGTTGAATGTAATCAGTATAGATGCCACCACCAGCAGCTACGGTAAAACAAATAAGAACGGAAGACGCTAAAAGCAGACCCTCTCAGAGGATAGAGTGATGCTGGAGAAGGTCAGTACTGTCATTAACCCTGATCAAGGTTGTCCGCAGGTCGACGAGGGAATGTTTAGCCCTGTCACCGTTACAAAGGATGTCAAACATGACCTTGATTAGAACTGTTTTAGGGGAGGAAACCAGACTCGAGGGCTTTAAACACAGAATTCTGGAAGAGATGGGAATGGCTAATTCAACAATGTTACATCCAAACCTACACTTCCATTGGCGCGATAATAATAGAAGTGTTTTAGTTTTTATTTTGAAGATTCTCAGCAACACTGAGTTCGAAGCAACAAAATTAACACAAGAAATACTGCAATTCCTACCATGTGCCTGCTCCCAATAGGGGGCCATCTGGTGTTCAATTAATTGTTTACAAGGGTCAATATTGGAAAGGAATGACCCAGTTCTTCATATAAGAGGGAAGACACAGACCGCTTGATACAAACATATAATGGGCGGGAGTAGGCCACTCGGCACTTCGAGTCTGCTGCAACATTCAATAAGATCATGGCTGATCTGAATTCAACCTCAACTCTACATTCCAACACATCCCCGACAATCTTTCATCCACTTGGTTATCAAGAACCTATCTACCTCTGCCTTAAAGATTTTGAATCCACTGCCTTTTGAAGAAGACACACAACCCTCAGAAAGAAAAGAAATCATCCTCATTTTTGTCTTCTACATTTAAAATATGACCCTGTTCTTTCTGATATTACGATAGGGACACATGCTGCATTCAAGTAATACCTGTGGTACAGTTAACTATGTCAAAGTGCTTCACATGAACATAATGAGAATTCAATTAAAAATCACAAGACCGGAGCACAGATTAGGAGAGGTGACCAAAGACTTGGTCAAAGGGACAAGTTTAGGGCAATCTTTTAAACAGGTTCAATTTCCCAAACATCAGAGGACAAAGACGTGAACAGCAAACACAAAATAGCAAAGAGTGGGAAACAACAGTGTAGTCATAATGTCACAGAATGAATAATCCAGGGAACATGAGTTCAAATCCCACCACAGCAACAGGTGAGATGTGAATAATTCAAATCATAAATGGGGAACACAAAGTTAGTCTCAGTATGGTATCGATGGCACTGACGTCAATTGTCCTAAAAACCCATGTTCACCAATGTCCTTTCAGGAGGGAAACTGCCATCCTTACATGGTCAGTCTTACATGTGACTCCAGACCAACAGCAATGTGGTTGACTCTTAAACTGCCCTCTGAATTGGCACAAGCAAGACACCTTGCACTTAGGAATGGATAACAAACATCAACCTTATGAAAGTGTCATAACAGAAATTGCTGGAGAAACTCAGCCAGTCTGGCAAAACCAGAGGAGAGAGAAAGAAAGAAACAGAGTCAATTTCCTGGCCTGAGTCCAGAACAGTTGTGAAGAAGGATCACAGCACTTGAAATGCTAACTCTGCTTCTCTCTCCACATGTGCTGCCAGTCCTGTTGGGTTTCTCCAGCATTTGATGCATTATTGTGTTTCAGATCTCCAACATCTGCAGTTCTTCATTACACTGACGTAGGGAAGCTCAAATCCCATAAAAGGGTAGAGCAGAAGGGCTGGAATTACTCAGCAAATCTGGTACCAGCTATGGAGATAAAAACAGTTCATACTTCGGGTTATTGAATTATCTTACATCAGGGACAAACTTTTGCGGAAGCTGCAAGAGTAAAAGGCACTGGATTAACTACAACATCGAGGGGAACTGTCTCAGCCTTGGGGGTCAGGCTGAATCAGCATTCTGGTCCTGCTCATTGCCTGTTAAATTCTCCATTTGTTGTTCTTGTTATATTTCTACATGGTTGACACATTCCTATGTTTTAATATGAAATTCCAGCAGACAGGAATTTTCCATGTAAGTAGTCATACATTAGAGGGTTTGAAACGTGAATGTAACTTTTAAGCATAAAGTATTTATTCATGCACGGGGTGTGGGCATCGTTGGCAATGCCAGCATTTATACCCATCCTTAACCACCCTGTGGTTGGTTGGAAAAGTGCATGCAGGTGTCTCAGATTGTCTTGATCAGCACAGCAATCTCAAAGATGGGTGTGCTCAGGTAGAAGTACCGTCCATTCCCACAGCCAAGTCTGCATTCACTTCAATTATAGATGCCATCTCAACCTCCCAGGACAAGGACAGCATGGGATGACAATCAGAATAAAGCTTCCTCTGCTCTTCAATTTCAAGTGAAGCTACCTCAACACTGTCCCCAACAAACACTGCCAAGACATTGGGTTAGATACAGAGTAAAACTGCCTCTACACTTCCCCATTCATACAGTCCCAGGACAATGACAGCAGAGGGTTAAATAAACAGTAGAGCTTCTTCCATTCTGACTGACACTTAGTACGTCCTACACCAATCCTCAAGGAAAATTCAGAATTGAAGTATTATCTGGTACTGAATTCACACATCCTAATGGGAATGACAGCAACAGAAAATCATGTAGTGAAACACAGATAAAACACACACAATGTACAACCAAACTAGACTGTTCTTGGGATCAAAGGCATTTAAATGACAGGAGACATAGTCCCTGCAATGATCCGAATGTGAGCTGAACAACATTCTCATGTGAATAATACTCTCTGGCAATGCAATGTCCACCTCACCGCTGTCTATTCAGTTCCTCTGCTCTCGTTCAGGGCTGAGTTGCGGCTGACCACATTGTGGCGTGGAGGTCAAGAGGTTGGACAGTTAAGGTCAACTTGGATTGAGGGCATGCTTTGTCATGCCAGTGAGGTCGAGGGTCGCTCATTTACTCAACTTATAATCGGGGACAAGGGGATGTCAGGCTGGGCTTGTATCAGTTTGAGTTTAGAAGAAACAGATGATCCGATGGAGCTGTATAACATCTGGAGAGGACTTAATGTAAATGTAACATCAACTCAATTCCAGCCAGAGACTAGTCTCTCATTTAAGATAGAAGAGTTTTGTTTTTCTCTCAAGTGTTCTCGAGTCTTTGAAATTCACTTTTTAAGATAGTAGCATGTGGTGGTGGCACGGTGGTTAGCACTGCTGCCTCACGGCATCAGTGACCTGGGTTTGATCCCACCCTCGGACCGACTGTCTGTGCAGAGTTTGCACATTCTCCCCTTGCATCTGCGTGGGTTTCCTCTGGTGCTCTGGCCTCCTCCCACAGTCCTAAGGATGTGCAGGTGAGGGTGGATTGACCATGGGAGATGCAGGGTTACAGGGATAGTGTAACGAACTGGGTCTGGGTGGGACGGTCAGTCAATGTTGACTCAATGGGCTGAATGACCTACTTGCACGAAATTGGCCTATATCAATCAATAGTCTGCACTTGCTTTACGGTTACCGACATCAAATTACATTCGTGCTTTTGGTTATTTCATCTCTTCCGTTATGGTTTTCAACCAACTACAGCATCTAGAAACTTGCTTAATTACTATATCCAATATCTGCAGAGTACTTTTTCTTTTTGTCACGACCATTATCTTGAACTCTGACGTGTGACCTCTTCATTGCTGTCAAAGTTCCTTATTTATCCCGACATTGTCATGGTTTTACTCTGTCGAATGTCTTCCTGGCTTTTGCAGTTAAGACCCTATATTCTGCCCTCGTCAACATTTTCCCTTACAATTCTCTCCTAAGGATTTCATGAAAAACCTCAGCGTGTGGTGAGACTGCGGAACTCACTACCATAGTGAATAGTTGGGGTGGAAGACACGACAACTAAGGGTAAGCAACCCAGTACAAATGAATGTCACTGTCACTAGATTCACAACACAGTGAAATTAAAACATGCAATGTCCCTCAATTTCTCAACTGTTCCAAACAGACTTGATGAAGAACAGATCTTGCTCATCAACATTATAATTTAAACAAAAAACAACAAATATAAATGCAGCAAATGTTCTAGGGCAAAGTTAAATAAGATAATCTAATTAATAACAATTATTTAAAACCTTTGATCAGGTCCCCCACCATCTCAGAGACAGAAACTTAAGCGGCAAATTAAGAAAGATTTTTTTTAAACTTAGCAATTCAAGCAAACAGTTTCCAACAATGGATTGCCAAGCCTTTGTGCAATCCTTGGACTATGACTGTTTCACAGATACGTAACTGTAAATCTAATTTAAAAGTCACTGCTGAATGTGAATAGACACCCCAAAGTATTCAGCCATTTCTTACAGGCTGGGACTCATTCCCAGAAAAAGCCAACAATTCTTTAACTGGACAGGAGAATCTCAAGAGAACACCTCCTGGGCTCAACAAGCAGCAATGCCCAATGGAAGCAGTTGGCGGCGGGGCTGGGCGGGGCGAGAGCATAAAACAAAAAAGCCCACTGACTCTCCCACTGCACACACACTGTCAGAATACACAGGGGCTCAATCCTGGGAGTGACCCACAGCAGTTTCGTGAAGTGAACCACACTTGATGAACAGATCTTGCACACCGGAATTATAATTTAGACAAAAACAAACAATTATGAATACCGCAAATTTACTCATGCAAAGTTAAACAAGATGATCCAGTTCATAGCAATGATTTAATCCCTTTGATCAAGTCCTCCACCATCTCCGAGACAGAAACTTAAGGGGTAAATTAAGGAAGAGAATTTTTTAAATTATCAATTCAAGCCAACCGTTTCCAGCAATCGACTGCCAAGCCGTTGGGCAATCCTTCGATGATGAGTTGTTCACAGGCACATAACCATAAATTTAATTTCTAAGTCACTGTTGAATGCGAATGGACGCCCTGAAGTATTCAGCTATTTCTTACAGACTGGAGCTCGTTCCTAGACAAAGTCAATAATTATTTAACTGGACAAGAAAAAACTAAAGAGAACAGCTGCTGGTATAAACGAGCAGCAGCGCCCACTGGAAGCAAAGTTGCAGGGGTGGGGGAGCACGATGGCATAAAACAAAAATATCCGACCGGCTCTCCCATTATAAGCACTGTCAGAATGTGCAGGGGTTCAGTCCTCGCAGTGGCCCACAGCAGCTTCACCAGCAGAATCAGATTGTTGGGAGCAGTGGTGCGCCCGCTGGTGTTTCTGCAAGGTACAGAATGATGAGATCCTCCGCTTCCACTCGGGGCAGGTGAACGGCCTCTCCCCGGTATGGCCCCACCTGTGCCTCAGCAGGTGGGAGGAATTGCTGAAGGCCATCCCGCACTATGGGCAGGGGAAGGGCCTTTCCCCCGGATGGACCCGAAGGTGGGATGCCGGGGTAAAGCGCTTCCCACACTTGAGGCAGGAGAACGGGCTCTCCCCGGTGTGGACCCGCTGGTGCCTCAGCAAGGCAGAGGTGTCATTGAAGGCCTACACGTACTTCGAGCAGCTGAAGGGCTTCTCCAATATGTGGACCCGGCGGTGGGTCAGTAGGACGGAGGAAATAGCTGAAGCCCTTCCCGCATTCGGGGCAGGAGAATGGCCTCTCGCCTGTGTGGACCCACTGGTGCCTCTGCAGTACAGAGGAATTGCTGAAGGTATTCCCGCAATCGGAGCAAGAGAACAGTCTCACCCCGGTGTTACTGCGCCCATGAGTCTCCAGGTCAGATGGGAAACGGAAGCCTTTCCCACAGTCGCCACATTTTCATGGTTTCTCCACGGGACGGGATTCCTTGGGTTTCTCCATGACCGAAGCTTCAGCTGCACACAAACGCGTGTACAGCACCTCCCTGCCGTGAATTCCTCTTCCCAGTCTGTATAACTTTTACTGGCTCCACAATCAGAGTGCTGCAACAGTAGGGTCTCTCTTCCAGTCTCACTGATGCTGAAAACGTACTGAAAGAGGAACCAAAAAGCTTGGTTCCTTCTCACAGAATCATATTCGAAAATTGTTATCGTCCCGATGGATTCATTGACTGCCAGATATTGACGTGAAATTGAGGACTGCAAATGCTGGAGAGTCAGAGTCAAAGCACAGCGGATCAGGCAGCATCTGAGGAGCAGCAGAGTCAATGTTTCAGGCAAAGCTCTTCATCTATTGATATTGAAACGTCCGTCTTCAGATCTTCAAATAATCTGTAAAAAGAGATTACAAAAGTCAATTACTGTCAGTCCAGGTTAGAAATTCCAAACAAGCAATTCTACTTTCTGCAGAACATTCTTTTCTTTTTCTACAAAATTGAAAGCACCATCCCACCCCCTCTCACCCCTCTATTCTCACTCCGCTCAAACTAATCCTCCCGACGGTACTGGTACAGTATCTTACAGAGACCGAAAAGTGAAAACATCAAGATAGACACCTCTGAATTTTGGATACCTCCACCTGAAAGTTAGTATCTTTCACGATATGTAGGAGTGAGTAAGTCTGATTTTGGGAAGCAAAAAAAAGTGTCAATTCAGGATGAACCTTCAATGCAGCTTCTTGAGAAACAACCAGACACGAAATGGTTAACATCTGGGGAGGTGGAAGTGGCGAGATGGAGGAAATGAGATATCAAGGCATTGACACCGACACTAGACAGAAACTGAACACATTGCGGGCAAGCCAGAGTCACAGAGATACACAGCATAGAGACAGGTCCTTCAGTCCAACTCATCCGTGCTAACCAGATAGCCTAAATTAATCTCGTCTCACTTACCAGCATTTGGCCATATCCCTCTGAACTCTTCCTATTCATATACCCATCCAGATGCCTTTTAAATGTTATAATTGGACCTACATCCATCACTTCCTCTGGCAGATCATTCCTTACACTTGCCTCCCTCACCCCAAACATATTATCCTCCTGTTCTGGAGTTCTCCCAACCCAGGGAAATGACCTTGTCTATTTACCATATCCATGCCTCGCATGATTCTATAAACGTCTGTAAGATCACCCCTCACCCTCTGGTATACCGGGGAAAACAGCTCAAGCACTGCGTTTACTTTTAGCTTCACACTCACTGAACCTTACTCCCGTGTAAAACATTGTTTCCCTCCCCCACACTGTCCATGGGAAAAACCAAGAGTGCTAAGACTGTGGAGTTGGGGGAATGCCACGTAGAATTCCTGCAATGTGGAAACACGCCCTTCAGCCCAAGTCCACACCGACTATCCAAAGCGGAACCCATGTGGACACATTCCCCTAGCCCATTCCACGACACTTACTGCACACTATGGACCCATTTAGTATGACCACTTCTCCCGAAACTGCACACCTTTAGATGTTGGGAGGAATCCAGAGCACCCGGAGGATACCCAGCAGACACGGCAGGGAGAATGTGCAAACTCCACACAGACAGTCGCCCCAAGGCTGGAATCGAAAGCGGATCACTGGCGCTGAAAGGCAGCAGTGCGAACCACTGATCTATCGTGCTGCCCATGTGTGCAGAAAGAGGTGGGGGCTGGGAACTTTGTTAATTGTACCACACAGTGGATTGTTGAGTAAGGTTAAATCTCACGGGATCCAGGGAGAGCTAACCAACTGGGTACAAAATTTAGAAGCGCGTTGTTGGAGATGCTGGAATCCTTCCTAAAAACAACAAATGCTGGAGATCACAGTTGGTCAGGCAGCGCTGTGCTCCTCTATGGCTGGACAGTGTGGTCGTGGAGATGATGTTTCCACTAGGAGAAGGGTTGAGGATGCCAAGTCATTGAGGGCATTTAAGACAGAGATAGGTTCTTGATTAGTAAGGGGTTATGAGGAGAGGGCAGCAGAATGGGATAGATAAATATATAATCCATGATCGACTGGTGGAGCAGACTCGATGGGCCAAATGGCTTCATCCTGCTCCTGTGTATTGTGGTCTTAAAGCTGGACAGATTACTTAAGGGGTTCTCACAAACTATTTCAGAATCCCGAAGAGGATTTGTTGGACTCGAAACTTTAACTCTGCTTTCTCTCCACAGATGCTTCCAGTCCTGCTGAGTTTTTCCAGTGCTCTCAGATTTTGTTTCAGATTTCCAGCATCCACAGTTCTTTGTCTTATTTATCATATTCATTTCTTTCCCTTCCCAAGTGTCTGGAATTTCATATCCCTGATCTAGAAACTGTTCACTTACCCGAGAAATGACCACTACCTCCTTATCAAAGTAGACCCCTTTATTGCAAAGTGATTGTTCAATTCTGTGACCAAAATTATTGCATTCGTAATTACTTACACCAGGGACTCACAATATCTCAGGCAAGAACACAGCTAGATTGTTTCAGACAGTACATTTATGTGATTTGATGCAATTCCCTATTCCCGACTTTACCAGCGTGTTGCAGGGAATGGAGGGTTTGAATTAAGAAGAAGCTGGGACATTTTTCCAATTGAGCCGAGGAAATTGACAGATAACTTTAGAGATTTTTAAAATCAGGAGGGGTATAGATAATGTGTCATTTCCAGGAGGCTCAGAATATTTCATTGCTCCAGAATGTGTAAAAGGCGGTCAAAGCTTCAGCAGAAATCGAGCAGAGCTGAGAACAGACAACATTTAACTCTGTGGGAAGAGGGAGATCAGAGGACAGAGAAATCAGGACCTGAAATCCGAGCTGACACCAGACTACCATGTTATCAGTGCTTTGATTAGCAGTGCCCACCCTCTACCGTTACTGGGCTCCTCACTCGACTTGAATGCCACGTATCCCCTCGATATTCCGGATCAAATGCTTGTCATTCTGAAGCCATATCTCCGTAAGGAGTCTCAGATAACAATTATTCTCTTCAATGTGTGCTGTCAATTAATTCGTTTTTGTTACAATGCAGTAACATTCACATACTGAGCTTTTAGTTTTATTTTTTGTGATGGTTGGAATCCAGTTTTGATTGCTCATACATTTCTTCTTCTTGTCCCTTTCTATCATTCTCTGGTATTTGGTTTCCAAATCACTACATTGCTCACTGGCCTTGATTTGGATTGGCTGTGCTAAATTGCCCAGTGTCTAGGGATGTGCAGGTTAGGTGGGTTAGCCATGGGAAACGCAGGGTTATAGTTTCAAAGTAATAGAGGGAGTAGGCCATTTGGACCATCGACCCTGCTCCGCCATTCATTAAAATCATGGTGGATCGATCAATCGTCTCAGCTCCTCCTAAGTACATTATCCCAACTTCCCTTAATTCCCTTACCACGCAGAAAACCCATCCAACGTGTCTTAATGAAGCTCCCTCTACTGCTTCCTTGAGCACAGAATTCCATTAATTGACCATTAACCACACAGGTCCTGCCCTGAGTTGCCTCATCAAAATGCAACAGCTCATATTTGTCTAAATTAAGCTCCATCCACTACTCCTTGGCCCATAAGCTCATCTGATCAATTATAATTTATATTAAACTTTCTTTCCTACCTTATTCCCTAAAAGCTGAAAATCTCCATCCCACACTCTCACCCTCCATTCTCACTTTGTTGAATCTAATCACGGATGTCCTCATCCTGAAGGGTTTGGTTCATGCTGATTAACAGGCCCACATTCAAGGGAGATCTAACTGAAACGGACAGAACATTGAACGGTCTGGACAGAGTGGACATTGGGAAGATGTTTTCATTGGGAGGAGAGACTAATACCCATGGGCATAGCCTTAGCATAAAGGGAGAATGGAGATTAGGAGAAATTTCTGTAGCCAGAGAGTGGTGAATCTATGGAATTCATTGTCACAGAAAACTGTGGAGGCCAGGTCACTGAGTATGTTTAACATTGAGATAGAGATGTACAGCACAGAAACAGACTGTTTGGTCCAACTTGTCCATGCCGACCAACTATCCCAACCCAATCTTGTCCCACCTGACAGCACACGGCCCCATATCCCTCCAAACCCTTCCTATTCATACACCTACCCAAATGCCTTTTAAATGCTGCAATCGGACTAGCCTTCACCACTTCCTCTGGCAGATCATTCAATAAACGTACCATCCTCTGCGTGAAAAAGTTGCCCCTTAGATCTCTTTTGTATCTTTCCCCTCTAACGCGAAACCCATGCCCTCTCGTTCTGGACTCCCCCACCCCAGGGAAAAGACTTTGTCTATTTATCCTATCCATGCCCCTCATGATTTTATACACGTACAGTTACAACGTTTAAAGACATTTGGATAAGTACATGAATACGAATGGTTCGAAGGTTTATGGGCCAAACACTGGTAGGTGCGAAGAGTTTAGTTTGAGAACATACTCAGCATGGACTAGTTGGATGAAGGGTCTGTTCAGTGCTGTCTGACTCTGTGACTGACCTGTCCTGGTCTTAAAACCATTTTCTTACCTCGCCCCATAAGCATCCACTTCTTTGCTGTTCAAAACTCAGATGAACTTAGCCTTAAATATGTTCAATGACCCCACTTCTGAACTCAATTCCTCTTCGTAATATACCACTTGCCTTGCTCATTGCCTGCTGCATCTGCCCGACAACTGGCATTGACTGGTGTGGAGGGACTCTGAGACCCCTTAGTACATCCATACATCATTCCTGATAAAGGGCTTGTTCCCTGTCCTGCTCCTCAGATGCTGCCTGACCCGTTGTGCTTTTCCAGGGCCACATTTTTCGACTTTCACCTCTCGTCCTCACTTTCTCCACATTCCAATATATCACCATTTAAACAATGCACTGCTTTTTTTTAAACAGCAAAGGCTATAATTTCACATTGCGGCACTGCACTTGCCATGTGTTTGTCAATTGAGACACAGACCTGGACCAACTTCGGGAAGAGGCAAAACACTGAGTTCTGAACAAAAACCATAGCACACTCAAAACGCCGGCTCTGTTTCCCTTTCCACAGATGCTGCTCGACCCGTTGGCTTTCTGCAGTATTCGCTGTGTTTGTTCGACACAAATGCTGCTTTCCAATAAAGAACTTCAATCCCTGTCCTCTGGTAACTGACCCGAGTCAGTGGAAATAGGTTCTTCTGATCATTACTGGATTCGTGGTGCTGGAAGAGCACAGCAGTTCAGGCAGCATCCAACGAGCAGCGAAATCGACGTTTCGGGCAAAAGCCCTTCATCAGGAATAAAGGCAGTGAGCCTGAAGCATGTAGAGATAAGCTAGAGGAGGGTGGGGGTGGGGAGAGAGTAGCATAGAGTACAATGGGTGAGTGGGGGAGGAGAGGAAGGTGATAGGTCAAGGAGGAGAGGGTGGAGTGGATAGGTGGAAAAGGAGATAGGCAGATCGGACAAGTCCGGACAAGTCAAGGAGACAGTGTTGAAGCAAATGTGGCTGTGGTAGCGAGTTTGTTTCACGACATGGTAGAATAGCTTCAGTGCAGAGGAAATGACCTGGGAGTTGCAGTGGGAGAGGGACTCCCTGAGATTCTTATAGAGAGAGGAGGAAAACTTCTTCAAGGCAGGCATCCTTGCAAGAGCTTGTAGAGAGAGGAGGAAAACTTCACACCACGTCTTCTCCCATCATTGCCAACAGCCCCTGGAAATATCCAGTTTACCTTCTTTGCTCCAAAGAGAACATTCCCAAACTTGGGAATGTCTCCACAAAATGGAAATTGCTCATCCCTGGACATGATGCAAATGTTACAATGGGGAAGAGGTTTTGGCAAAATATTCAGGAAGTAAAACACAAATCCCAGTCTCCAGCTTTGCGAATCTTTAGAAACACTTTGGGAAGTGGAATTAGAGGAGAATGAAGGATGAACTGACGGACTGAGCAGAGACTGTCCAGACACCGTCCCCTTGTTTAAGAGGCTGATTGACTCTGATATTCTCGGGACATGAACTGACCCGAGACATTGAAAGAATTCTCTGCACATCAGGAATTCAAACCCCTTCTCGGCTCGGGGCCAATGACAAAATTCGGGAAGAGGCAAAACACTGAAAGGCTCGGAGGGCGATGGCCCCGGTGTAGGAAAGCTCGTTCTTCGTGACATGGATGTGCCTGCAGATGGAGGGATCTGGCTGTCCCCATGTCTCCATAATGACTGTCCAAGGCTTTATTATGGAAAAGTAAAACTGATAGAAGACAATGGTAATTTTGGGCGGGGTGGGTTGAATTATGAATTGAATAGTAGGTTCCTCAAAGACACTGTGGGGCTAGCGTTGCGGCCTGTCTCTGTGGCGCAATTGGTCAGCGCGTTCGGCTGTTAACCGAAAGGTCGGTGCTTTGAAACCACCCAGGGACGGAGTGTTTCCTGCTCTCGCTCCTATCGCTTTCTTGGCTGCGAAAGTGCACGTTTTTAATGGTGTCAGGAAAATATTTCCCAAACGGAAATCTTTTCCACTCAGGAAGCACAAAGAGGTTTCTGAATTGATTGAATTTCTAACGTGAAGGACTGTGGATGCTGAGAATCCGAGACAGAAAGCGAAACTGCTGGAGAAACTCAGCAGGTTTGGCTGTACCTGGATGAGGCAAAAAACGAATTGTGAAATGTTGTCTCTGATTCTATTTCCACGGATGCTGCCTGACCTGCTGAGTTGCTCCTGCAATTTCTCTTCTTGTTTTTAACTGAACGTCCATTTCACCTTTCGGGATGAAACATCCAGACTCGCCATTTGAAGATATTTAACCCTTTCGAAACCTGTGAAGTGATTGGATTCATACAAACTCAGCAATGATTTACTCTTTCGCAGCTCCACAGGCAGACAGACCTGGGAAGTCAAGTTGTCAGTGTGGTTCTGTATTGGTGGGCCGAGTGGTGAATGCGATGGACATGACATCCATTGCGGTTTCCCCACGCAGGCGTGAACCCTGCCGAGTACAGTTGAGAAACGTCGTCAAAAAGAAAAGGGAGATTGCTCCACGGTTTTTTTTTAAGATGCAAATCAGTGGAGGAGTTGAAGTATTTCAATCACATTGGGACGAGTCGGGAACCTGTATCCACTGCCTGTCAGCGTGTAACAAGCAGATACCCACAGAGCTGCTGTTGAGGCTTTGAGCCCAGAGTTTGGAAATGAGACTAGAACAGTGAGGGGCGTGAAGTCGTGATCGAAATGAAGCAGGCACCTGAGGACAAAGGTGTTTTATTTGCCAGTGAAAGATACTGTTTCACAAAGTTGGGACGATGGAAGGGAATCAGTGACGGTGATTATCTTTGGCTGTTCACCTTGTTAATGTTCCCATTGCTGCGCATGTCCGTGTTAACGTCAGAACTCTGCAGCATGGTGGCGTGAGATACGCACAGGGCCGGGGCGCAATGGCTGATGCATCTGACTCCACCTACCTGTTTGAAATGCATCTCACAGCTTCTTCACACACCCCAATTAATCTTTCTCATTGTCCTGAAGCCGGCATACGGTTTGAAATCCCGATCTGCAGGAACGAGACTCTTTTCACTGTCTCGCGTCAGTAAATGTCCCTGAGAACATCAGAGTCAAGTCATAGCGCTGTCAGAGGAGGGGAAGCTGAAATAGCCCCTCACGCTGCTCACGGGCACATTTCACTTTCCCCAACACACCGGCCCAACCACTGCGGCTCTTGGGAGTGGAAAGGGAACAAACACCAAAACCCAGTCTCAGCTTTGTAAATCTTCAGGAAATCAGAAAACGGTACATCCCTTCGGATCTTCCATCCTGGGCTGACAGCGTTGATTTTAAATGGCTGTTGAGTCAGTGTCGATTCGTTTTGGCTGAAAAAATCTTCCTTATCTCATCCCAGCGTTTCTTGCCACAGAGAACTGTGTGGCAGAGTTCATGTATATATTTCCTTGTATAGTGTCAAAGGGTGTGTGTGTGTGTGGGTGTGTGTGTGTGTGTGTGTGTGTGTATGTGTGTGCGCGCGCACGTGTGTGTGAATGAGTGTGGTTACTGTTCGAGTCTCAATGTCAGTTTTGATCGATTAACCACCGTCCATCACCCCCACACTGTCCCTGAACCAGCCAGACTGACGTAGATTCTAGGAGCAGGGCATGTCTCTCATGGATGAGAGGGAGTGTATGAAACCACAGAGAAAGCTGGGACCCACTGGAATTGTATCCCTTCCTCAGTCTCTCTATGTTTTTCCTTAACTTCTGTTTTTCTGACTTTTCTCCCTTTTGTCGCTCACTCTGTTTCTCTCTTTCTTCTTGTCTTCCACTCCCATCCGTCTGTCCTATGGTTTCAGGACCATAATTGTTTGAAGTTTGCGTCACCTACTGACCCTGATCACTCCCTGTACGAAAACGTTCTTCTTAATGTAACTTTTACTGCTTTTCCTCGTGATTTTAAAACTCTGCTGAATCGTTGTCGATCCTTTCAGGCGTGGGAGCATTTGCACTACATTATTCCTTTGTCTCGACCCTCATGACTTGAAAAACGTCAATCAGGCCAGCTTTCAACCTACTGTTCTCCAAGTAAAACTATCCCAACTTTCCAATCTACCTGCATTGCTGACAATCCTCATACACGGCACCATGAACGTCAACCTGTTCAGCGCTGTCTGCAATCACTTCACTTCCCCGCTTCCTGAAATTTCACGCTCACAATTGAGTAATAATGCAGCTGGAGGATTCATTCAGAGTCGGACTGCGCGGGCGAACTATGTGCAATGCTTGTTTTCACTTTGAGCAAGTGTTTCCTTTTACCATGTTCACTGTAATGGGAGCTCGATCCATCCCGACTTCAGGCAGTCCGATCTCGTTTCATAAATGTGCTTGTTGAGAAATTTGCGCCGGCATTTCTGCACAAGGCAACTCAAGAAATTATGGCCTGTCCGGGATTTGAAGCCAGGATCTCTCGCAAGTCCACCCACCTGGAGGCCCGAAACGAGAATCATACCGCTAGACCAACGACCCACACGCCAACCCAGGCGCACACTGCCCTGACCCCGGACGCTCCAAGCGCCCTCCCCTGAAGCAGTTGAGACTTGCTCAGTGTGAAATACGTTTGAGTTGCTCCAAGAATCGCAAGCAGCAAAGAGATTCCACAACATTTGCTTCTCATTCCGTCTCCCTGCGCCCAGGACGCTGCTGTTTGCCCCGTTCCCAGTAAATGGACTCTCTCCACTGGCGGATAATTAACCCATTTTGTTTCTACTTGCAAACTGTTCTGGGGGAGGGCAGAGCCCATTCGCTCTTCTGCTCTCTCGCAATCACTTGGGATGGGAGACGTCAGTTCCACTAATGCGTAGGAAATTGGCAAGTTTTAAATACATTACAAAGGTCTGTCATCAAAGAGACAAAAATATGCTGTGTTGGTGGGACAGAGAGAATTGGACACCGGAAACTGTTCCCTCAGGTATATCCATATGAGTGTATTTGTGTGCAGCCTGCTCGGTGCACAGAGTTCGTCTTCACACAGTAATCCTGCAGAAAGTCTTTTCTAACACGGGCGTCAGTTTCTTTGCTGCGAACGGACAGCAGTGAACATCTGAGCCCCAACTGTCCCAGATGAAGTTAAAAATGAGCCATTGTTTCTCCCTCAGCCGCTCTGTCCCAGAGACAGGGAGAGGGACGGCATCAACGCGTGACGTCATTCCGCCGCAGCCTGAAGCCGTTCAGTCCATCATTTCCATGCGACTCTCTGTCACTTGTATCTCTCCGAGATGATTCCCAATCGGTGATATGTGTCCTCATCATGGGAACTGTGTCTGTGTGGTGATGCTGCTTTCGAAATGCTGATCGTCCTGTCATTCACGTCTGAACCGGAGTGGGGAATTATTGCAGGGAATGAATACGACCGCAAATACTGTAGCTTTGCGGCTCAGTGGTTAACACTGCTGTCTCATAACGGGACCTGAATTCGATCCTACCCTTGTGCGGCTTGTTTGTGTAGAGTTTGTTTAATCTCCCCGTGTCTGCGTGGGTTTCCTGCGGTGCTCCGGTTTCTTTCCATCGTCGAAAGATGTGCAGGTTAGGTGGACTGACCATGCTAAACTGCCCCATAGTGCCCAGAGGTCGGTAGATTGGGCGCATCAGTCAGAAGTAAATGTCGGGTCTGGGTGGGTTACTCTTCGGAGGGTTAATAAGGACTTGTTGAGCAGGAGGGAATGTTTCCACACTGCAGGGATTCGAATTCGAATTGTTTCAACTTCACCAGCTCATTCCCATTTCAGAGAAGAGGTGTTAGGATTCAGTTCAGAGCAGACTGGCAGAAAGCAACTCAAATCTCCACAAGCACTTCCCTTCAATTGTGTAAATTGGGCCAGTGTTTAGTGACATATTCAGCTCAGATGCTCGAAGATTTGGGAAGCAGAGGCAAAGGCAAGATACAGAACAGAGTCCCTTTACAAAGGGAAGCAATAGCAGACGATAGTTTCGATCGAGGGACATGAACCCAGCACCCTCCCGCTGCGCCACTCTACTTTCCCACACGGAGTGTTTTCCATAGATCCCTTCAGCCTTTCGTCTGGCATGTGGCATGCATGTTCGAGACTGATGTCAAAGATCTCCACTGCTGTCGTCTTATATGGTGTTGCACAGATGTATGGAGGCTGTGTAAATATAAACTTTTTTCTAAATTCCCACATTCTGTCGGTCGAACGGTGATTTCACACTGAATCACAACATGTGTCACAGCGCAGACGGAGGCCATGCGGCCCACCTTCGCTCTGCTGGTTCTACACTTAAATAAATGTGTGACTCTAGTCGTTTCATTCTCTCGCCTTCTCAGCGTAAATCTGCACATCTGAACGTGACCACCGAATTCCCTTTTGGGTCCATTGAATCTTCCTCTTTATCAATGTCAGATAGGGATTTACTGACACTAACCACCCCCTGTACGAAAACGTTCTTCCCAATGTCACTTTTACTTCTTTCCCTCGGGACTTTTTAAACTCTGCCGAATCGTTGTGTATCCTTTCAGGCGTGGGAGCATTTTCACAACATTTCTTCCTGTGTCTAGGCCTCTCATGGTTTGCAAGGCTTCTGTTCTCCGTGGAGAGTAGTCCCAATTTTCGAATCTCGCTTCATTGCTGACATTCCTCACGCACCACATCTCTGGCAAGTCGGAGAAGTAGAAGATCCAAAGCGAGATTCATACCCCTAGACCAACGAGCTAGAAACCAGGCGCACCCCATCGCCCGTACCCGCCCCACCTCTTGAACTAGCTGAGACTTGCTCAGTGTGAAATACATTTGACATTGCTCTAAGAATTGCAAGCGGCAAAGAGTTTCTAAAACAGCTGCTTCTCATTCTGTCTCCTTACTGCTGTTTGTCCCATCCCCAGGAACCGGCTCTCTCCACTGACAGATAATTCAACCGTTTTGTTTCTAAACATTTTTATGATAGCCAGGTGGCTACTGATAAGCACTGTCCTCCTCAACATAGGGTACAGAGAACAGGAGAAGACCACGCAGACCTCCACGAGTGTGTCACCTCAACTGTGCACATTGGGCCAGAAAATCAATGTGAAATATTTATGTTGAGTTTTTTGGGAAGCAAATGAGAAGGCGAGGTGCAGAACAGAGCGCCCTTCGACGGGAAAGATGCAAAAGACGACATTACGTGAATAGGTGAGAAGAGGACATGGCGGGTTTCAGGCCCTAAAGTCATGGAAATCGACATTGAAGACCGGGTGGCTGTAGGGTCTTCAAGTGGAAAATGAGGCATTGTTCTTCCATCTGGAGCTGAGCTTTGCTGCAACACTACTGCATACCTGAGACAGAGATGTTGGCCAGGGAACAGGGTGGCATGTTAAAGTGACGGGCAACCAGAAGCTCAAGGCCTTTTTTGCGGGCAGAATTGAGATATTCTGCGAAACAGTCACCCAGTTTATGCTTTATGCTGCGTCGGGGAAATGACACTGTGAGCAGCGAATGCAGACGACTAGGTTGTGGCCAATGTGCAGGTAAAGTGCTGCTTCACCTGAAAGGTATGTTCGAGCCCCTGGATATTCAGGAGGGAGCAGGTAAATGGGCAGGTGTTACACATTCGGTGATTGCAGGGGAAAGTGCCTTGGGACTATGGGAGATGGGTATGGGGTGTTGAGAGTGAAGGAAGAGTGGACCCGAGGTGTAAGCCCTGCCCATTTACCTCCTCTCAGATATAAATCCGTGAAGTTGAAAGAACATTCCATAGAATGATTCAGTACCACGTGACTCACGAACTAATTTGTATTCATGTTCCGGGGCCAGCCTCATTATTGCGTCACAGCAGCTGCAGGCCATCGGCGGGGGCTCGCCCAATGACGTCACGGTACTGCTGGAAGCCCCCGGGACAGTTTATCAAAGAAACCTCCCTGTGGGTCAGGGCAACCCTGCATGAGGAAGCACTGGGATGGTCAACCACTATCAGTTAATATGGGGAACACATCTCCACATTACAAAGCCTCGAGGCAACCTTCCCGTCCTTCCAATTAAAGTTCAAGAGCCCTCAGACCGAAATTCCCCAGGTACGTTTGGACGATTATTTTCCAGGTGTTCGCAAAGTACATCTATGAGCACTTTGTTAAAGTTTGAATTTTGCGAGTGTTGAAATTTTGTGCTTTTGAGCGAAATCACAGTTCGAAAAAACAGAATGTGGGACTTTAGACAGAGTTTATATTTGCGCGTTGGCAATATGTCTGAGGGTGCTTGATGGTAGCATCATCCAGAAGGGAAACCATCTCTCCTATTCGCTCAATGTCCTCTTTAGCAGCTTTCCCGTATAGCGGCGCTCTGTTCTGCACCTCGCCTACTCATCTGCTTCCCAAAACACTTCGACATAAATATTTCACGTTGATATACTGACCCAATGTACACATTTGAGATGACACACCCGTGGAGGTCGGCGTGGTCTTTTCTTGCTCTCCGTTGCGGAGGGCAATGCTTGTCACTGGTCACTCAGGTGTCAGAAAAAAATTAGAAACAAAAAGATTTAATTTTCTGCCAGTAGAGAGAGCCTGGTTCCTGGAGACGGGACAAACGACAGCAGGGAGACAGAATGAGAAGCAGCTGTTCTGGAAATGGTTTGCCTGACCTCATCTAAAACAGACAACTTCGCAGCTGGGGAGAGAGCAGCAAACACGCCGCCCCTGGGTGGGCTTGAACGACCAACCTTTCGATTAATAGCCAAATGCGCTGACCAATTGTGCCACAGAGAGCGGCAACTATACCAGCTGCACCATCACTTAGGGGAGGCTATTCGTGAATTTATAATTCAGCCTCCCCGCCGAGAATTACAATTGTCGTCTCTCAGTTTCACTTTTCCATAATCAAGCCTGGGAGATCTCTTGTGGAGATACCGGGGACAGTCTGCAAACACATCCATGTTACGAGGAACGAGCTTTCTTACTCCGCGGCCGTCGCCCTTCGAGCCTTTCAGTGTTTTGCCTGTTCCCGAGTTCTCTCGGGAGGCGAGAAGGGGTTTGAATTCCTGATGTGCAGGAACGACAATTCTTTCAATGTATCAGATCAGTTCATGTGCCGAGAACATCAGAGTCAACCTCCCGGCCTCTTCAACAAGGGGACGGTGTCTGGACTGTCTCTGCTCAGTCGGCCAGGTCATCTTTCATTCTCCTCTAAATCCGCTTCCCAAAGTGTTTCAAAAGGTTCACAAAGCTGGAGACTGGGATTTCTGTTTTGCTTCATGAACATTTGAACATTTTTCCATTTTCTAACTGACAATATTTTGCCAATATCTCTTCCAAAGTGTATGCCATGCTTCGTTTCCAGGGACGAGGAATTTCCATTTTGGGGAGACATTCCCAAGGTGGAGAATGTTCGCTTTGGAGCAAAGAAGTATAACTGGAGATTTCCTGGGGCTGTTGGTCATGATGGGAGAAGAAGCGGTGGGAATGGGCAGATTAATGATCAGAAGAACCAATTGCCACTGACCAGAGTCAGGAACCTGAGGACAGGGATTGAAGTTCTTGAATGAAAAGCAGCACTTGTGCCTAATAAACACAGAGAATACTGCAGAAAGCCAACATTCGAGCAGCATCTGTGGAAAGGGAACAGAGCTGACGTTGTGAGTCTGGTACGTTGTTTGTTCAGAACTCGAGTTTCCTGCATGGCAATCAATTCCCAGACATGAGAAAACGGGTCTTTATTGAGACGGGTTTTGTGAAGTTTGAGCGATAATGCAACCAACAGGAAGTCGTTTAAAATCGCCAGCGAAGAAAGCATAGTCAGCAGGTTACCACCCTGGGCGGGGAGCCCCAAATGATCTCTACGCCAACACCTTAAGTGTTCGGCCACAACTACACGCCCAAAGTTGTGCTCTAAACTTTCTCATGGAATACTTCTAACAGGAAAGGTGAGTATTGGGCTTATCCTGTCCGCACCATAGCCCCAACGTTTCCTGTTCCCCTGGATTTGATCAGGACAGAGGAGGCTGATGGGAGATCGAATTGAACTAAACACATTGATGAGAGATAGAGCGGCTGGGAAGGATCCATTCCCATGCGTAGAGAGCTTAATAATCAGGGCCGAAAATAAGGAGCCACTTCAAGAAATTTGGGGTTCATTCTTCAAAGTTAATGTAGAACTGTTCACAGAAAATTGTGATGAAAGTCTCTCGAGTTATTTTGATGAGAAGCGTTGATGATGCGAATACAATCGATAGGATGAACATAGATTGGTAAATGTATTTGGTGACAGTTCTGTTCTAGCCCTGTGAGCGAAACCTGGATCTGAACGAGTATAAGGGACATTAACAACATCGATCTGAAATTGGACACGTGACAAGAAACAGAGCCATCATGAACAGTTGGCTTTTGAACTGGAGAAGGTTTCTCGTGAAATTAGCTTGAGGCTTGAGGTATGCAAGGCCAAGATAATTTAGGTAAAACACGGAAACGCTATCCTCATTAGCAGACAGTGAAAGGATTACAAGACACAAATTAAACATTTTCGACAAGTGATACAGGTGACTGGGAAGATAAGTATTATAAACTGTGAACCGCAAAGTTCTGGAGCACAACACTTACATTCAAAGACCGAAAACATCCAGGTCCTGATTAATCAGATTGCATTGTGGTGTTTTTTTTGCAAAACATCCACTTGCGATGTCCTAGAAAAGAGTGGCAAAACCCATCCCTGTCAGCCCAGGATAGAAAATCCGAAGGGATGAACGTTTGCTGATTTTCTGAAGATTCACAGAGCTTAGACTGGGTTTTGGTGATTGTTTCTTTTCCACTCCCAGGAGCCGCACTGGTTGAGGCGTTGAGTTGGGGAGAATAAAATGTGCCCGTGAGCAGCATGTGGGGCTATTTCAGCTTCCCCTCATCTGACAGCGCTGTGAGTTGACTCCGATGTTCTCAGGGACATTTACTGACGGGAGACAGTGAAAGGATTCTCATTCCCGCAGATCGGGAATTCAAACCGTATGCCGGCTTCAGGACAATGAGAAGATTAATTGGGGTGTGTGAAGAAGCTGTGAGCTGCATTTCAAACAGGTCGGTGGAGTCAGATGCATCAACCATTGTGCCCCGGCCCTGTGCGTATCTAACGCCACCATGCTGCAGAGTTCTGACGTTAACACGGACATGCGCAGCAATGGGTTCATTCACAAGTTGAACAACCAAAGATAATCACCGTCACTGATTCCCTTCCACAGGCCCAACTATGTGAAGCAGTATCTTTCACTGGCAAAGGAAACACCCTTGTCCTCAGGTGCCTGCTTCATTTCGATCACGATTTCAAGCACCTCACTGTTCTAGTCTCATTTCCAAACACTTTGCTCATAGCCTCGAAAGAAGCTCTGCGGGTATCTGCTTGCTCCACCCGAACAGGCAGTGGGTTGCAGATTCCCACCAGTCCCAATTTGAGTGAAATATTTTTCCCCCTCCACTGATTTGAATCTTAAAGAAGAAGCCGGGGAGCAAGCTCCCTTTCTTTTCGACGACATTTCTCATTTTGTACTCGGCAGGGTTCACACCTGCGTGGGGAAACCGCAATGGATTTCATGTGCATCGCATTAACCACTCGGACACCGAATACAGAACCACGCTGACAGCTTGACTTCCCAGGTTTGTCTGCCTATGGAGCTGAGAAAGAGTGAATCATCGCAGAGTTTGTTTGAATCCAATCACTTCACAGTGATTCGAAAGGGTTAAATATCGGCACATGGTGTTTGCAGATATTTAGGTGTTTCACCCCAAAAGATGAAATGAACTTTCAGTTAGAAATTGCAGGAGGAACTCAGCAGATCAGGCAACATCTGTGGAAAGAGAATCAGAGGCAACATTTCAAAATTCTGTTTCCACCGACAGGTCCTGTCAAAACTGCCGAGTTTCTTTTTTGGTCTGGTCTTCTCAGCAAACGCTGTCCCTTACGTGAGACATTAATTCAATTCCGAAACCCCTTTATGGAGAAGAATTCCGCTTGGGGAACGTTTTCCTGACCCCATTAAAAGCGCACAGCTTCGAAGCCAAAGAAGGGCAGCGAACACACTGCCCCTGGGTGGGCTCGAATCACCAACCTTTCGATTAACAGCCGAACGTGCTGACCAATTGCGCCACAGAGACAGGCGCTGCGGGGGACTGCACCATCGCTTAGTGATTTTATAATTCAGCCTCCCAGCCTAGAATTACAATTGTCGTCTGTCAGTTTTACTTTTCCATTATCAAGGCTGGGAGATGTGTTGTGGAGATACCGGGGACAGTCTGCAGACACATCCATGTCAATAGGAACTAGCTTTCTTACTCCGGGGCTGGCGCCCTTCCAGCCTTTCAGTGATTTGCCTGTTCCCAAGTTCTCTCCTTGGCTCGCAGGGGAGAAGGGGTTTGAATTCCTGATGTGCAGAAACGACAATTCTTTCAATGTCTCAGATCAGTTCATGTGCCGAGAACATCAGAGTCAACCTCCCGGCCTCTTCAACAAGGGGACGGTGTCTGGACTGTCTCTGCTCAATCGGACCGGTCATCTTTCATTCTCCTCTAAATCTGCTTCCCAAAGTGTTTCTAAAGGTTCACAAAGCTGCAGACTGGGATTTCTGTTTTGCTTCATGAACATTTGAACATTTTTCCATTTCCTAACAGACAATATTTTGCAAAAATCTCTTCCCAATTGTACGCCTTGCCTCATGTCCAGCGATGAGGAATTTCCATTTTGGGGAGACATTCCCAAGGTGGAGAATGTTCGCTTTGGAGCAAAGAAGGATAACTGGTGATTTCCTGGGTCTGTTGGTAATTATGGGAGAAGAAACGGTGGGAATGAGCAGTTTAATGATCAGAAGAACCAATTGCCACTGACCAGAGTCAGTTACCTGAGGACAGGGATTGAAGTTCTTGAATGAAAAGCAGCACTTGTGCCTAATAAACACAGAGAATACTGCAGAAAGCCAACAGGTCGAGCAGCATCTGTGGAAAGGGAAACAGAGCTGACGTTGTGAGTTTGGTACGTTGTTTGTTCAGAACTCGAGTTTCCTGCATGGCAATCAATTCCCAGACATGAGAAAACGGGTCTTTATTGAGCCGGGTTTTGTGAAGTTTGAGCGATAATGCAACCAACAGGAAGTCATTTAAAATCGCCAGCGAAGAAAGCATAGCCAGCAGGTTACCACCCTGGGCGGGGGAGCCCCAAAGGATCTCTTCGCCAACACCTTAAGTGTTCGGCCACAACTGCACGCCCAAAGTTGAGGTCTAAACTTTCTCAAGGAATAGTTCTAATAGGAAAGGTGAGTATTGTGCTTGTCCTGTCCGCGCCATAGCCCCAACGTTTCCTGTTCCCCTGGATTTGATCAGGACAGAGGAGGCTGATGGGAGATCGAATTGAACTAAACACATTTATGAGAGATAGAGCGGGTGGGAAGGATCCATTCCCATGTGAAGAGAGATTAATAATCAGGGCCGAAAATGAGGAGCCACTTGAAGAAATTTGGGGTTCATTCAGCAAAGCTAATGTAGAAATGTTCACAGAAAAATTTGATGACAGTCTCTCGAGTTATTTGATGAGAAGTGTAGGTGATGTTAATACAATCGATAGGATGAACGTAGATTGGTAAATGTATTTGGTAACAGTCCTCGTTATACCATCCCCCTCTTGTTTAATTGATTCGACCCTCCTCATCTCTATGTACAGTAATTGCTCCCCAGCCTATGTCGCAACTCTGTAACAAAATGCATCAAAATCACTTAGTAAAGCCTGAGTACGAGATCAAGTCACAATCCAGTGGTTCCATGAGCTTTGAAAGTAACAGAAAATACTCCATAGCCTGATTTATCTGAGATAATTTGGGTGACGAAGTTTCTTAATTTCTTTCCTCGAAATGAATCCCATCTTACTCATTTCAGTGTTCTTTAATATGGACTGGTATTAATTCCCATAGCACTTGACCGTTCTAATTGTGTGATTGAGCCATTTATTGGCCTCGATGCATGAGTAGAATCTGTCAATTTTCAAGTGCCACCGTTAACCCACACCTACAAACTTGTCTCCCGTTCACTCTCAGCTTTCCCTCATAACCAAGCAACGGGGACAGTAAGGAAACGATCGGGAGTAAAACTCAGTTTGAATATGATTAGATTGCCAGTTGAAGAAAGAGAGAATGTTACGCACAAAAAGCAAAGTTTCACGGGAACATTGCACAATATGGATGTCAAACTCACGACCTCAGAATAAAAATCTTTTGTTCTACTACTGAGATATTCGAACATATAGTCAGGGTGTGACCGGTTCTTTTGTCCGGGCAAAATAACTTTTTAAAATTTACGAAAATAAATACATTTATCAGCAGAAGTCCACAGCTCCAATGCTTTCTGCTCAAAACTCAGGAAAATCATGAAGATTCCACTTCCTTTTTGCTTCTTTCTCAACGCTAACATCCAGTTTCTTCAGTTTCTCTTCTTGAATATAAAGTTGTTTGTCCTTTTTTTTGCCTTTTTTGAAAGCAAATTCGCTTCAATATCAACAAAACTGACAGGCAAACCTGACACACAAACAGCCACTCGCTGCCACATATCCCCAATTCTCACTTTCAGATTTACCAAGGTCTATAAAATAAAGTAAGCAGTTGAGCACGTTTAGAAAGTAGATCACTGACTTTTATGGGTGACTCGCTTGGGCCTTTGCCAACGCTGCTCGCAGGTTTCGTGATCAGGACATAATCTCCCTCAGTTTTGCTGAGCCTGTGCTCAGTTCATTGGGAGATTAGGACCGGGTTGCAGTCGACCCCGATTTACGTTGCACTGTTGTTTTTCACTGACAGCAGAAGATTGAAGATTATAGGACCAGAACATTGCTGCTTTTCTATTTTTTCCTGTGTCGTTCCATCTGGGACTGAGGAAAGCGAATCATTATCGGGAAACCAAGAACATTACGTTTCTAAAGATTCAAGTGCAGGAATTTAATCAGTTATCTGTTCTGTGACTGTGTTTGTCCGAATATTGGTATAAGATGCCTGGGTGTGGCTGTATTCGATATTTCAAGAACAAATAACTGGAGACTATTTTCTTGCAGATTGTGTCCCCAATAACAGGCCGGAAATGTGCAACAAGGAAACAGTTAAGATTATAGGAACATCGGAATATGAGCAGGCCATTTAGCCCCTCAAGTGTGTTCCAACGTTCAAAGAAATCATGGCTGATCAGAGGCCTAACTCCATTTATCTGTCTTTGGCCTTAATACCTTTCCTGAACAAAAAAAAATCTGTTTCGGATTTAAAGCTGACAAATGATCCTGTACCCACTGCCGTTGATGTAGGATATTTCCAAACATCTGACAAACTCAATGTGTAGAAGTGCTTCTGAACATGTACCCTGAATAGTCTGGACCTAATTCTATAAGTTTGCTCCACTTCGACTTACAACTATTTTGGTGAACAGCTGGACTTGCTGACTAAAAGCACCAAAGAGTCTGAGATGTAAAAAAACAGTAAGATCAGGAAACCCGAGTGTTAGCGAATTCCAGCTTCAGACTACAATTACTGAAATAGCAATTGTCCTTTGTCAGTGTGACTTTACCAAAATAAAGGCTGGGACATTCATTGTAAACAGTCTGACCACAGACACTGCAGACACACTCATGTCACAGAAACCCCCCCTGTGTGGGGATACAAACAGAGTGGTATGGCAGCCTGTCTGCAATTTCGCTCGTTTCACTTGCATTGTCACTTTTGTCTCGCTTTAGAAACACGAACTGACTGAGCGGAATACAGTCTTTCTCAGCCGTAATCATACGGTGCTTTTATAGCACTATCACTGCTTTAAGGATTGGTCGAGTTATTCGGGAACGTGGTTTAGAAGCCGATGGCTCTCACCGTGTTCAAATTTTACCAAATGTCTGCAGAAATCATGAGCCAACATCGGGAAAAAGTGCTTCCAGACAGACCTGTGGAATTTCGGTTTGATAGGCCTTGAACTTAAGTGGAAGGAAGGGAAGCCCCGATGCAGGGCTGCCTGACCCTTTTTAAAAAACTGTCACCAGAAATTCCAGCCGCAACACGACGTCATAGGACATGCCCAGTGATGGCCTGCAGATATTGTGACGCAATAATGATACTGGCCCCAGGAACATGAATATGTATTCGGCATGGGTCACGTGGTACTGAATCCAAAAAAATAGTTTTCAGAACATCTGCTTCTCATTCTGTCTCCCAGGACCCGGGCGGGTCTCCACTGGCGGATAATTACACCATTCTGTTTTTAAATTTAGCTCGAACACCCGAGTGGCCAAGGACAAGCATTACCCTCCTCAACAAAGGGGACAGAGATCAGAAGAACACCACCCTGAACTCCACAAGTGTGTAACCTCAACTTTCTACATTGGGCCAGTGTATCATTGTGATGATATTTAGTTCACATCTTCAAATATTTGTTGGGGTAGCGGGTGAGGAGGGAAAGCTGCAAAAAATGCCACGCGGCAGCCTTTCCAGACAAGTTTTCAGCTTTTCATCTGGTGTGTGACAGAAACGTTCGAGATTGATGTCAAAAGATCTTCACTCCTCTCTTGAAATATGTTGTTGCGAAGATGTATCGCTGTTGTGCAAATATTAACGTCGTCTCAATTCCAACATTCTGCTTTTCGAACTGTGATTTTTCTTAGAATTACATAATTTCAAAAATCACCATGTTGAAACGTAAACACAGTGCCCACAGAAAGAATTAGCCATCCCAATACTTCCCGATGCAGGGCTGCCTGACCCTCAGAGAGGTTTCTTTCATAAACTGTGTCCAAGCATTCCGGCCGCACGTCATCGGACATGCACGATGATGGCATGCAGGTATTGTGACACAATAATGATGCAGGCCCCTGAAACATGAATATGAATTAGCCGTGGGTCACGTGGTAGTGAATCATTCAAACGAATGTTATTCCATGTCCAGGGATTTATTTGAGGGATGAGGTAAATGGGCAAGAGTTACACCTGGGGTTCACTCTTCCTTCACTCCCATCACCCGCCCATAGCCCCATGGCACTTTGTCCTGCAACGGCCGAAATTGGAACACCTGTCCGTTTCCCCCACCCTCCTCAGTATTCAAGGGCCCGAACATACCTTCGAGGTGAAGCAGCACTTTACCTGCCCTTTCCACAGCCAATACTGCATTCGCTGCTCACAATGTGGTCTCGTCAACATTGGAGAAACGAAGAGGAGACTGGGTGACTGCTTCGCAGAACATCTAAGTTCTGCCCGCAAAAAGGCCCTGAGCTTCCAGTTGCCTGCCACTTCAGCACACCACCCTGTTCCCTGTCCAGCATCTCTGTCTCAGGCTTGTTGCAGTGTTCCAGCAGAACAATTTGACACTTGGGGACACTACAGTCGTCCTCAATATTGAATTCAATAATTTTAGAGCCTGAACTTCCCCACATCTTAGCCCCCGACCACGCACACAAGGGCTTGTTATCACGTAGTCTGCCAGTACACACCACCTATTATTAGCCACTAACAGTTCCCTTTAACAGCTATTCACCCTCCCAGACAGATCACTATAAACTCCTTTGTCTGTCCAACCAATCTTGTCTCACTTTGGGCTCTATCCCTACCTATCATTGACTCCGCCCGCCTTCCTCCCACCCTCCCATCTGCATAGTAACCGACATTTTCCTAATCATCACCAGCTCTGTGGATGGGTCACCGGATTCTTCTTCACAGAAGCTGCCAGACCTGCTGAGCTTTTCCAGCAACTACTGTTTTTGTTTCTGAAATACAGCATCCACAGTTTTTATTCAGAAAGAGTTGCAAATTTGTTCGAGAGACAGAGTGAGAGAGTGAGTGAGACAGAACAGCCATGAACCGTTGTCCTCCGTTCTCAATCATAACGAAAAATCATTGCAGTACGATCACTTCCCTCAACCCCGCGTCGTGTGGGCTTGTGACGCAACGGGAGCGCGTCTACCTGCTGCGCGTTCAAATCGCATCAAGCTCAGTGGGGCGCAATTTCTGCTCCTTCAAATCAAGAAGATTCCACACAATTTTCAACTATGATTCTCTGGAAGGAGCAAAGCTTTCTTGTTGGTTCCTGTTTGAGTATGAGTTTCAGCATCAGTGGGACTGGTTGAGAGACCCTACTGTTGCAGAGCACAGAGTTTGGAGCCTGAAAAAGTGATACGGACTGGAAAGAGGAATTCACAGCGGGGAGGGGCTGTACACACGTGTGTGTGCAGCTGAAGCTTCGGCAATGGAGAAACCCGAGGAGTCCCGCCCCGTTGAGAAACCATGGAAATGTGGCGACTGCGAGAAGGGCTTCTGTGTCCCATCTGTCCTGGAGGTTCATCAGTGCAATCACACTGGGAAGAGGCCGTTCTCCTGCCCCGAGCGGGCAAAGGGCTTTACTTGCTCCTGTGTCCTGCTAGCCCACCAGCATATACAGAATGGTGAGAGGACGTTTTACTGTTCCATGTGCGGGAAAGGGTTCACTTGGGTGGACAACGTCCAGACCCACCAGCGATTCTACACAGGAGAGAGGTTCTTCAGTTGCCACGAGTACGGGAAGGCCTTCAGCAATTCCTCAGACCTGCTGAAGCACCAGCGAGTCCACACGAGGGAGAGGCCATTCAGCTGTCCCGAGTGCGGGAAGGCCTTCAGCGACTCCTCCAACCTGCTGAGGCACCAGTGGGTCCACACGGGGGAGAGGCCCTTCAGCCGCCCAGAGTGTGGGAAGGCATTCAGCGATTCCTCCAAGCTGCTGGCCCATCAGCAGTTCCACACGGGGGAGAAGCCCTACAGCTGCCCATAATGCGGGAAAGCTTTCAGTAATTCCTCTGACCTGTTGTCCCACCGGCGGGTCCACACCAGGGAAAGGCCATTCAACTGCCCCGAGTGCGGGAAGGGGTTCACTCTCTTCTCCAAACTGCTGACCCACCAATGGGTCCACACCGGGGAGAAGCCGTTTGCCTGCCCCGACTGCGGGTGGAGGTTCACATTGTCCTGCAATTTGTGGAGGCATCAGCGGGGGCACCAGTGCATCCAACAATCAGATTCCACCAGTGACGCTGCAGTGGATCACCCCCAGGGCTGAACCTCCTGCCCATTCTGACTGAGAGTCAGTGGGCTTTTTAAATTTTGTGCTGGATTCAACCACTCCCCACCCACCCCACCCCCAGCCCACCCTATGATGTCTCAGGGATGGCACGGTGTCACAGTGGTTAGCACCACTACCTCACGATGCTAACCTGGTTCAATTCTACCATGTGATTGACAGTCTGCGTGTAGCTTGCACGATACACACCCACCTCTGTATGGATTACCTCCGAGTGCTCTGGTTTCCACCCACAGTCTAAAGATGTGCAGTTTAGGATGGATTGGCCCATCCATACTGTCCCATAGTGTTCAGGGATGTGTAGGTGTGGTGCATTAGTCAGGGGTAAATGTAGAGGAATAGGGATCGGGGAATGGGTCTTGCTGGGTTACTCTGCGGAGGGGTAGTGTGGACTTGTTGGGCCAAAGGACCTGTTTTCATGCTAGAGGGAATCTAATCTAATCGAAACAAAATTCCTCGAAGCGATACAGTTTAAATATGCCGAGTTGGACAAAGTATCCCATCAAGTTTGAGACAAACCAGGATTGAAGAAGTCGTAAGTCACATGACACCATGTTACAGTGCAACAAGTTTATTTGAAATCACAAGCTTTAGGAGCATTGCTCTTTCATGAGTGCTGCTCCTTCATCACTTCATCTGGTGCCGTGTGACTTCTGACCTTATCCACCCCAATTCAACACCAGCACCTCTGCATCAGAGTTGACGAATGAGATTGCTTTTTATTCGGCCTGATTTAGTGAGATGTTCATTTGCAAACTCAAAACTATTGGACCGACAAAAAGACGTGAATCATAGAGTCCTACAGCAGGAGACAGGCCCTTCGGCCCAACATGGTCCACGCTGACCAAACTGTCCATCAACACGAAGCCCATTTCCCTGCACTTGGCCCATTTTCTTCCATACCTTTCCTATCCGCGTATTTGTCCAAAAGCCTTTTAAATGTTGTTAATATACCCACCTCAACCACTTCCGCTGGCATCTCATTCCATATGTGTACCACCATCTGCGGAAAGAAAGTTGCCCCTCACATTCCCTTTTATTCTTTCTCCTCTCACCTTAAACTGAAGCCCTCGAGCCCTCAATTCCCCAACCCCGGGAAGATTGAGTGCGTTCACCCTCTCCATGTCTCTCATGATCTCTTCACTTCGATAAGGCCCCGTCCCCCCTCAATCTCTAATGCTCCAAATGAAAACGTCTTAGCTTGTCCAATCTCTCCCTTTTACTCAGACCCTTGAGTCCTGAGTATGTATCTTTGTATATGTCTTCAGCACTTTTCCAAGTTTAATAACATTTTTGTCATAGGAAGGTGATCAAAATTGATGACAATCCTCCAAATGCAGCCTCATCAATGTCCTGATTAACTGCAACATAACTTGCCAACTTCTATACTCAATGCCCTGACTGATGAAGGCCAGCATGCTTAAACCCTTCTTCACTGCCCTGTCTACCTGTTTTGTTGGAAATATAGGACCTCATCCAAAACTGGATAATCTGGCTGGGAGGACAGGAAACCACTTACTTTCTTGAGTCAAGTCTCTCAGAGAGAACTTGCTGACTGACTGTCTGATCTACTGAGCCTCACAGTGCCCCACTGCCCTCAGTTATCTGGATTGAGTCCACACATTTGCCTAAGGTGGTGCTTGAAACCTTTATCATCTTTGGGATGGATCCCCATTAATTCACTGCTATGGAGTCATGCAGCCTGGAAACAGACCCTTCAGACAAACCAGTCCATGATCACCAACTAAACTAGTGCCACCCATCTGCTCCTGGCCTGTATCCAGTTTGTCAATAGTTTTGTTCATTTGTTCACCGTGAGACTTGGATAAATAAATTGCTGATTGTTGATTTTAACGTGTTGGGGATTTATTTTTATCACTAGAGCAGGCTACACTACTTATCATGCTAATTTTACAGATTATAGGGCGATGCGCTCCTCTGGGTGTTTCGGTTTGAGATCTAGAGTAGTGGTGTCAGCCTTTGCTTTATAAGAGTATTGACGTGATGTCCTGCTGAATGCAATGGAGTCAATATTAATCCCAGCCTCTGGCTGTGGTTGTGGGTGAATTCTGGTGGAGATTCCTCACTTTCAAATCTGTGGTGTGACAATTCTTCAGATTCTAATACCACCTCCCCACACTTCTGGATATCTCAGGTCTGTACCTTACCTTCTTATCCTCGAGGTTTAGCGGTTTGTTTGAAACAGCCTGTCCTGCAGTAAACTCCATTATGTTAGGGTCTTCCTTCCACACACAGACTTAATTGTCCTTTTTCATTGAGGTTATTAAACACTGATCTCAGCTCGTTGTTTTGCGTCCTTCTTCCCAGGGATGGTTAACTAGCAGAAATTAGGCCATTTAGCCCATTGAGTCTGTTCCACTATTCAGTCAGAGCTGATAAGTTTCTAAACCCAAACTCCCCAGAACCCTTGATACTTTAGAATGATTGTATGGTGGAACAGACTCAATGGGCTGAATGGTCTAATTTATGCTTCTGAGGTCTTATGATGTAACAGTTTCCCAGTGGCCCTTTTGTTTCCTAGTCCAGAAAGAGTTATTGCTGATTCAGGCAGTTTGGGAAGTTCTGGTGTTTACAGGACCACACCACATTTCTCTCTGCCTCCTCCAGGGATATTGGTAATTCCCAAGATCCCTTGGTATCCCTGAAAACAATCAATGCGTCTGGAAATCTCTGCTGCTGCTCTGGAAGAGAAGGATTATTGGGAGAAAATTCAGAAATCTGATGTGCAAAGGAACTATGGAGTTCTACTCCAGGATTCTCTCAAGGTAAACTTGAAGGTAATGTCACTAGTTGGGGAGGCAAATGCAATGATGACACTTATTTTTATTAGACTTGAATATAAAAGCAGGGATGTACTTCTGAGGCTCTGTAAGGCTCCGGTCAGGTCACAATTGGAGTACTGAATGCAGTTTTGGCGTAAATATCTCAGGAAGGATAGCCCTGGAACATGTTCATAGAAGGTTCTTGAGAATGGCCAAGGAATGAAAGATCAAACATATAAAGAACATCCTATGGTCTTATGATATGCTGATGTGTGGAGGGTTGGGGGATAGGGGGTGGGGGGAGATGAAGAGAAAGACAATTAAGGTGAAGCTGGATAGAGACGAAGGAAATATAAGAATTGTATGATAAATGGCAGAACTCATAGCAGCACTAGCATACAGAAGGATTTGGGCATATACATCCGTGGAAGTGGTAATGCAGGTGGGTACGGTGGTCAAGAAGAAACACAGCACGCTTCCTTAAGTGTAAGAGTTGGGGAGTTATGTTACAGCTATTTATTCTGGCCACATTCGGAATACTACGTGCAGTTCTGGTCGCCAAACTACCGGAAGGATGTGGGTGCTCTGGCAGAGGGTACAGACAAGGTTCACCGGGACATTGCCAGGTCTGAAGGGCTCTTATTATGAGGAGATGTGGCATTAACCTGGATTGTTTCTCTGGAAAGACAGAGGCTGAGGGGAGACCTCAACAAAATGATGAGACACAGATTGGCTGGACAGGGGTGACAGGGTAGCTCAGTGGTTTGCATTGATGCCTCACAGTGCCAGAGACCCGAGTTCGATTTCAGTCTTAGGTGACTGTCTGTGTGCAGTTTGCACATTCTCCCTACACCTCATGACTGGATGGGCTTCCTCCTACATTCCAAAAATGTGTCGGTTAGGATGGATTAGCCATGCTAAATTACCCATAGTGTCCACTAATAGGCAGGTTATGTTGTATTGTCTGTGTGTAAATTGCCTCAGTGTTCAGGAATGTGTATGTCAGATGCATTAGTCAGGGGTAAATATAGAGTAATGGGGTAGGGGAATGAGTCCCTGTAGGTTAATCTTTGGAGGGTCGCTGTTGACGTGTTGGGCTGAATCGTCTGTTTCCACCCTGGAGGGATTCTATGATAGTCAGAGGCTTTTTTTTCCCTCCAGGGTGGAAAGGTCACATAAAAGAGGGCACAGGTTCGAGACGAGAGGGGACTGTCTGGGGAGAGGTGGTGGTGGGGGGGCTTCACATAGAGGGGTGGGGGGGTGTTCCTGGAACGCACTGTCAGTGCAGGTAGTGGAGGCAGGCACCTTAACAACGTTTAAGGTATATCTTGATAGACACATGAACGGGAGGTGAACAGAGGAACAGAAACCACACCTGGGCAATAAACAGCAGGTTCAGTGTATTAGATTCCCTACAGCATGGAAACAAGCTCTTCGGCCCAGCAAATCTACACCAGCCGTCGGAAGAGTAACCCAGCCAGACCCATTCCCCTATTCTAGATTTACCCCTGACTAATCCACCTAATACTATGGGCAATTTAGCATGACCAATTCACCTGATCTGCACATCTTTGGATTGTGGGAGGAACCCCACATAAACACGGGGAGAATGCGCAAACTCCACAGAAATCGAACCTGGATCCCTGGTGCTGTGAGGCAGCAGTGCACACCACTGAGCCACCGTGCCGCCCCACTACAGGTTCCCCCCACTATCTGAAAGTAGAGCATTCCCGTGAAACCTTTCGTAAGCTGGCATGGAGGAAAGCGAAGAAGCAATTACCATGAACAAATTTAGATTATGCCTTTCTTTGTAAAAGTGAAAATCCTCTTCGGATTTCTTTTGGTTTGTGAATACAGTTAATAATGTAGGTCTTTCGTAAACGTCAAGTAGTGTAAAGTTAATTTTCGAAAAGTGGGGGATACCTTTATGCTGATGGAGGGGAGATGAGAGGCAATGGAGAGGGGTGTGTGGGTGGAGGCTCAGGTGGAGAATAAACACTGACAGAGACCAATTGAGCTGCCCGGTCTGTCCCTGTGCTGGAGACTCAATGGAACAGAGACAAATATATCTATTTCAGGTATACCTGCAGTATGGTCCATCCAGGGTTTTTCAAAAAATGTCCTTCATCTGCTTCAGCGTATGGGGCAAATGAACGGTTTATCCCCGGTGTGGACCAGGAGGTGATGCGACTGAGTGAATCCTTCCCCGAGCGGAGTGCAGGTGAACAGCCAGTGTGGAAATGCTGATGAATGTCCAGTGCAGGCGGGGAAGGGAAACTGTCCTTACACTCCCTGCATTTCCACGGTTTCTCCACGGTGCAGGTGTCCTCGTTTTTCTCCAGGTTCAACGATCAGTTGAAAACTCGCTCACACTTACAGCATGTGTATGATGTTACTGATGAATCCTCTGATAATTGGAACACTCTCATTCAGTCTGTAAAGCATGTTCCAGTCACTACTCTGGTATGTGAGACTCTGAGTTTCCAGTCACCCTGACGTTTCCAACCTTACTAAGCAGACATACCGCCTCATCCTTGTTTCAAGGCCATTAATATCCAAGTCCTGGTGAGTCACGTGACTGTCAGACTTTGATGTGATGTTCGGTCTGAGATTTCTACCTTCAAATTCTTCTCTTATAATATTCCTGTGAAAAGAGATTGCAAATGTCATCGCTGTCAGTCCATATCAGATAATCAGAACAAATAATTCTAGTTTTTGTGGAACATTCTTACCTGGATATCAAACCTACAGCTCAGCGAGCAAACCTCCACCCTAAACATTCTTTCCTCTCTTCATACCCAAGATCTTTGTGCTGATCCATATGTAAATGTATACCAGCTGGGTCATGTGGTGGATTGCATGCTCCATGAAGAGTTCACATGGACTCAAGTTGCTGAATGGACATATATTTCGGTATTTACGTTCTTATTGAAGATATACAATATGCTGCAGTACAATATTATGAGCCCAGAAACAACTGCAAACCAGGCTTTTAGAGCCACAAACATTCCATCGAATATGTACCAGATACCCCAGACTTATCTATCTTATATTAAGGCACGGTTATCTTAGATTCCCAGAAGACTCGGATTTACGTGGGAAATTTTGTAAAAGAAGCCATCGTTTTGGACTCCTTCCATGTCATACTGACTCTATTACGGGAAATCCATCCATACTGCACCAGGATTCATGGATCAATGACATGAGGCTTAGGTTTACCCTTTTGCAATTTCCTGTTGCATTAATGTTTCAACGAATGCCAATACTTTTTACCATTCAGAGTCAGAGACGTAAAGCACAGAAACAGACTCTTCAATCTAAATTGTCCAAGCCGACAAGATATCCAAAATTAATCTTGTCCCATTTGCCAGCACTTGGCCCATATCCCTCTAAATCCTTCCTATTCATATACCCATCCAGATGCCTCCACCAGCCTCCACCACTTCCTCTGGCAGCTCATTCCATGCATGCACAACCCTCTGCATGAAAAGGTTGACTGCAAGGTCCCTTTTAATTTTTCCCCTCTCACCCTCAACCTATGCCCTCTAGTTCTGCACTCCCCCTATCCCAGGGACAAGACCTTGTATATTCACCCCATCCACGCCCCCAAGCTTTTATAAACCTCTTTCATTAAAAAAATCACTCAACCTGCGATGCTCCAGTGAAAACAGCCCGATCCTATTCAACCTCGCCCTGTGATTCAAACCCTCTCCCTGTGTTTCTAACCCTCTTACCCTGGGAACATCCTAATGAATCTTTTCTGAATTCTTTCAAGTTTCACAATATTCTTCCTACTGGAGGGAGACCAGAATTGCACACAATATTCCAGAAGAAGCCGACTGAAACCGACATTTGCAGAGTCTGCTCCCCGTTTGGCTTCATACTCTCTGCCTCTAGTTGCTGCAAGTGAACAGTGCCTCCCCCCTCTCTCGCCCTCCCAGGATGAGGATTGGAAAGGGGGAAATATTGCTTTGCCCCCAGATTTTGCCCAGAACAGACAGTTTCCCTCTAAAGCTCGTTGGCTAACGTTTGCATTGTGATGCCCACAATGGTGTGTGTGTGTGCGTGTGTGTGTGTGTGTGTGTTTGTGTGTTTGTGTGTGTAAGCGCGCGCGCAAACCGTAGGTAGCCAATTGGATTCGCGGTGGTTGATAGTGACATTCCTGCATTTCCAGGCTGACTGTCTCCTATCGCTCACGTCACCCAGTCCAGGCAGTACTGTGATTGGAGATTGACCAATGGGGAGCCCTGAAGGACTAGAATTAACTGGGTCCGCTTGCCAATCAAAGCCCCTCTATTTTCTGAATGTCCAAGTTGGACCATGAGCTTCTGAAGCTGCTGCCGTTCCTCTCTTTCTGAATGAAGATTGAGCTTCACCCCAGACTGCAACTTCCCTTCTCTGTCCAAACATCTGTGAGTACAGCACATTTTTGTTGAAGTACGGCATGTTTCCTGAACATCACAATTAAAGGGGTGTCTTCCCCCTGATATTCAAAGGGATGGTCAGTCAGAGAAGGGCAGGGTCACACCTTGTGTTGTGTGGCATGTGTGACAGCTGCAACAAGATGTCCCAACTCCTCTGCTCAATACTTAGACTGATGATTGGAAGCAGGCTGAAAGGCTTCTTCACCACCCTGTCAACCTGTAACTCGACTTTCTTGGAACTATGAACGTGCACCCCTAGATTTCTTGGTTCGAAATACTGCAAATGAAACAAATTCGGTGCTTGTCGGAAGAACATTATCATTTGGCACTTATCCATACTCTAATTCACTATCTTATTTAGATACATTATTTATGTCTCTCTAATCAGTATATGTTTGTTATTCTTTCCTGACTTCAATATAGCACTGAATCTATTTTATACTCCAAGTGCAGCCTCACCAACATTCTGTATAACTGCAACATAAGTTCCCAGCTTCTCTTCTCAAACCTCCAACTGATGAAGACCGGTGTGCCGAAATACTATTACCTGTGATTCCACTTTCAGTGAACTGTGAACCTACTCCCAGATCTCTCTGTTCCACTCCAGGTCCAACCATTCACCATGAAACTCCTACCTTGATTTGACTATCCAAACTGTGAGGCCTCATGGTTATCTCTATTAAACTCCATTTGCTAAAAACCTTAAATCTATGCACTCTAGTTTTTGACTCCCCACCACCACCCCGGGAAAAGACCTTTCCAATTTGTCCTTTTCCATGCCCCTCATAATTTTATGAAGTTCTATAAAGTCACCCCTCAGCCTCCAAAGCTCCAGGGAAAATACCACCCCCCCCCCCCCAACTCCCCCCAGTCTGTTCAGCCTTTTCATCGCGCTCAAACTCTCCAACCCTGGCAGCGTCCTTGTAAATCTTTTCTGAACCTTTTCTAATTTCACAACATCCTTCGCCTAGCAAACAGTCAGAATCGCATGCAGTATTCCTACAGTGATTTAACCTCTGAAGACGATTTTGAACAATACTTACAATTTTATGGTATTACTACAAGGAAATCAAATCAGTTGGGCATGACATTCCCATAGCAATTTGTCTTGGTTGTCCTTCATTAACCGATGCTTTTCTTGTAAAAAAAATTGTGGCATGTGATTGTTGCAAGCATGTGCAACATTTTCTCACCGTCCCTCATGTCCCTTGGACCGAGTAATTGACTACATGCTAGAAGGCAGCTGAGAGTCAACCCCACACTGTAGAAGATCTGGAATCACATGGTCGCTGTGCACACACAGGGTTGATGAATGGTAGATTTTCCTCCACAAAGGAATCATTTCACAACAATCAATCAATAATGGTTGGAGACCCCGAACAGTTCTGGCAGCTTCTATAAAGAGATTAGTGTTAATGTTTCGTGTCCAGTGGCCCTTCAAAAGTGACTGGATTCAAAACACTAACTGTTTTCTCTCCACAGATGCTGCCAGACCTGCTGCGATGCCCCAGCAATGGTGCCTTTTGTTTCCGATCTCCAACATCTGCAGTTCATTGTTTTCATCAATAATGGTTTCCTGGTGGCCAGTACTGAGACAAACTCTCACTTCCAGATCTTTTTATTAGTTGAACATAAATTCCACTGGCTGCCATGATGGGATTTGAATTTGTTTTCTCAGAAGACATAGATCTCTGGGTAACTCAACCATTATCACGATACCACAATCGTCACTTCAGTGACAATTTTCTGCTGAATATTTTCCTTTATTCATTCATGGCATGTGGCACTTGATCTCCCAGAAAAACCAAGTGCCATTTCAGAGGGCAGTTACGAGTAAATCACATTACCGTGGATCAAGAGTGACACAATTGCCGAGCTGGGTAAGGACTAAAGATTTCTTCCCGAACAAGATAGGCCCTTAGATCAATTGCTAAGATCACCAAAGCAGCGATAAGTTTTATATTCCAGATATATAAATTGATTTCAAAGCTCACCGGAGACATAGCATCATCAATTTGAAACTCCGGATGTTAAATCCAGTAACAATGCCAAAATGCCACCAACTCCGTGCAATCTCTAATTTTCCAACACTGACCGGCCTGTAGTTGCCAGCTGTATCCTTTCCCCCTTTATTACTTACTATTCAATTCAGCGCATTGAATCAATTCTGCCGTTTATTCAGATCACGTTTGTTCTAGTAAACATCAACTCCACTTTCCTGCCATTTCCCCATAATCCTCAATTCCCTCACTGGTTAAAAAAAATCTGACAGCCTTGAATGTACTTAACGACCCAGGCTCAACAACACTCTGTAGTAACATGTTCCACAGATTTACTGCCTTCAGTAACAATTCCTTACTGTCTTCAACATGCAATCCCTCATTTGCAGGTTATTCCCTCTGGTGCTAGGCTCACCCACAAAGCTAAACTTTTCCACATCAAGCCCGTCAATTATCCTTAGAATCTTTTATGTGAAAATAAGGTTACCTCTAAATCTGCTAACTTCGAATAAGTACAGGTCCAACCTATTCACTTCTCTTCATATGATATTCTTTCCATCCCTGATATCATCCTGGTCAACCTTCTCTGGGCTGCCTCCAATGCCAGTATATCTTTCCTTAGGTAAAGGACCCTGCCAGTGTTCAGTTGTGACTTGACTGATGCCTGACATAGGTTCACTATAACCTCCCTACTTTTATACTCTATTTAAAGGCCAACCTCCCATTTGCCTTCCCTATTACTCACTGAATTTGGCTGCAGAGATGCATGGATATGGGCTTCCAAATCCCTCCATGCAACAGCTTTTTCCATTTAACATTCAGCACCTTTCCTCCTGGCAAAGTGCACCACCCCATGTCGCCACATTCTATTCCGTCTGCCAAAGGTTTGCTCATTTGCTTGACTTGTCCATGTCCCTCTCCAGATATTTCATGTCATTCTTACCACCTGCCTTCCCATCAACCGTCTCTTCTGCAGTCTTGGCAATAGTGCATTCACTTTACTTATCCAAGGAATTAATATAGATTTTGTGAATAATTTTGCCCCAGCACTGATCCCTGTGGCACACTACTAGTTATAATTTGCTATCCTGAACATGCCCCTTATCCCAATTGTATCATTGGTTAGCCAATCCTCTGTCCATGCCTCTTTGCTTATTATTTCATGAGATGTGACTATCATTGGCTCTGCCAACAACCCTTCCCAAACTGTCCTTGAATACGTGGTGCTGAGCTGCCTCTTAAATTGCTTCACAATTATGATTTGGTGTGCAATAATGTTCAGGAGCGAATTCCAGGCTTTTGATCAATAACAAAGAAGCAATGCGATGTATTTCACAGTTGGAATGCTGTGTTCACACTTACCTGCTCTTGGTGGTTGAGGTGATGGCTTGGAAGGTGCTTTTGAAGAGCCACCACTTTATCAAGCCAGACTGATAGATTGTAGCCAAAGATTCTGCTTTTTGACTTTCCTCATCAATCTACATTCTTTCCAGCCACATTTTTAGTCTTAAACTGCTACAGAATGCCTATTTTGTAGCTTGAGTCAACTATAATAATATGACAATTCTTGGGTTGATTGTTCACACCTGAGTGCAACATAAATACAGATCATTGTTTCCAGCTTTGGTGGAACAAAAAACAGCAAATTGGTGGGTAATTACAGTTAGTGCAAACAAAGCTAGTGATCAATAAAGATTAACCCAGTTCACTTCAATGGCTAAATTACATTTTGAAAACCAAGTACACTCAGACAACATCTCAAAGTGGTTCATAGGAGGAGAAATGGGGCATTGCTTTTGGTCACCGCCACCATTGTCTGAAAGACAGGTTGAAAGGATTCTTAAAAGCTGGGCAAAGACGTGGAGTGGTATAACACTTCAGACACCACAAAGTATAAGACCACTTTCTCGTGGAAGAAAAAGACATTTCTTATTTCGAGAAGAACGGGGAAACAAATGGAGAACACATCTGAATTGGGAGCTCTTTCTTATTCAGGATGTTCATTCACCACAGTCTTTGTTTAGAGCATAAGTTCTTCATCAGGAATGAAGGTTGGTCCAAGGAGGCCGAGAGATAATTGGGAAGGAGATGGGGGAGGGGGGGAGGTAGATGTGAATGAAATAGGTCGATGGAGGTGGGGAGAGATCATGAGAGGTAAGACAGGAGGGTGGAGCGAATAGGTGGGAAGCAAGATGAAAAGATAGGACAGCTCAAGAGGCCAATGCCAAGCTGGAAGGTTGGATCTGGGACAAGGCGCGTGGTGTGGGAGTGAGGGTGAGGGGAAATTTGGAAGCTGGTGAAATCGACATTGATCCCATGTAGTTGGTGGGTTCCAAGGCGGAAGATGAAGTGTTCTTCCTACAAGCGTCAGGTAGCTTGAGCTTGGAGGGGGATGCGGCCAAGTACTTGCATACCCTTGACGGATTGGGAGGGGGAGTTAAAGTGTTCAGCCACAGGGCGGTGGGGCCGTTCAGTTGTGGAGACCTAGAGCTGTTCCCTGAAATGTTCTGCAAGTTGGCATCCAGTCTCCCCAATGTGGCAGAGCAATTGATATAAAAATAAATCTTATACACAAATTCTATAAATTTTAGCATGCCAGAGTCATTATCTTCAATTAAGTTAAAGAAAATTTTAATTAAATTGGGTGACTGCATGAAACGGTTTGTTGGTCAGGCTCAACACATCACCTTCAAATGAGACAATGCCATTGATTGCGGTGAACTGCTCTTTTTGCTATTAAATCACATGTTATTGATTTATTTTCACAACTTACTGGTATTCACACCTGCACATTCAATGTCAAACTCTGATATCAGAAATGAAATTACACCATTCACTTGGACTTACAATATTCGAACAAACAAATTAATAGCACACATTGAATACCACGTCTGAAAAATATGAAATCAAATTTGACCAAAAAACTATAAAATCAAGATGGGAGTTAAGAAATGGGGGAAGAGCAGAAGGCAAGAAATGCAGCATCATAGAAGGTGCTCCTCCAGGAAGTGTATTTTACGACCTACAACTGCTAAATATAAACAAACCCTCTGACATGATCCTCTGGTTTTAATGTAAACCATCGCCCCTTACAATAGATACCATTTAAATTAGTTAATATGATACAAGCCTTGAGCAAATCCAACCTCCAGCCGTACACCCCGCTTTTTGGAGCTCGGACCTTCCTCCAGCTCCAGGGGGTTGTTGAGCTCCTGGGCTCCAGCTGCCACTACCACTCCTCTACTGAAGAAGCTTTGGGAAGCAGATGCAAAGGCAAGAAACAGAACAGAGCACCTTTGCCAAGGAAAGCAGCTTAAGGAGACATTGAGCAATAGCATCATATGGTTTTGACCTATCAACTTCTTCGTTATCTACCCAGCACAGTCATGCTGTACTACTCTGCTTCGGTGCACCCAGCAGCTGGATTGTGGATCAGTTTAAAGTAGGTCCTATATCTCTGATAACATCGCTGCACAAGGCAGTGAAGAAAGGTTTAGGCACACTAATCTTCATCAGTTAGGGAATTGCGATAGATGTTGGGAAGTTATATTGTAGTTATACAGGACGTTCATGAGGATGCACCTGGAATATTGTGATCAGTTTTGGTCCCCTTGGTGTTCTGACTTCTGACTTCTTCAACTCTGGGTTTGTGTTGAACTTGATGGGATACTTTGTCCAACTCAGCATGTTTAAACAGTATCTCTCAGAGGGATTCATCTGAAACTTTTCAGGAGGTGAGCTCAACAAGATTGAACTATTCAAAGTTACTTGGACTCTATTTTAAACTTACATCAGGACCAGTAGTCAGAGACACATACAGCGTGGAAACAGACCCTTTGGTCCAACTTTTCCATGCTGACCTGAAATCCTAAAGTTATCTGGTCACATTTGACAGCTCCTGACCCATATCCTGTGGCAGGTCATTTCATATATGTACCACCCTCTGCATGAAGAAGTTGTCTATTTGTATATTTCGCCTCTCACCCTAAACCTATGCCCTGTAATTCTGGACTCCCCCATCCCAGGGAAAATACCTTGTCTGTTACCCTGTCCATGCCCCTCATGATTTTGTAACCTCTATTAGGTCACTCCTCTGCCTCCGATGCTCCAGTGAAAACAGCCCCAGCCTATTCAGACTCTCCCTGTAGCTCAAACCCTCTAACCCCCAGCAACATTCCATAAATCGATTCTCATAGAAAAGTCAACGTTTCAGTCCTGAAGAATGGTTAATACCCAAAACGCTGACTACTCCATATCCTGGTGCTGCCTGGCTTGCTGTATTCTCCCAACCTCCTGCTTGCCTACTTCGGGTTGCAACATGTACTGCCTCAGCCTCACAGCGCCAGGGACCCAGGTTTGATTCCAGCCTTGGGTGGCTGTCTGTGAGGAGTTTGCACATTCTCCCAGTGTCTGCGTGGGTTTTCTCTGGGGGTCCTGTCCAAAGATGTGCAGGTCATGTGGATTGGCTATGCTGTATTGCCCATAGAGTTAGGTGCATTAGTTAAAGAGAAATGGGTCTGGGTGCGTTACTCTTCAGCGGGTCGCTTCTGGACTTATCGGGACAAATGGCTTGTTTCCACACTGTAGCGAATCTCATCTGAATTTTTTACTCTAACAAATGGCAGAGTAGACTTGAAGGGCCGAATGGCCTAACTTCTGCTCCGATGATCTTGTGGTCTGAGGTTTCTCTGGATCATTTCATTGCCAATGTGCAGTCCCGAGCTCAATGAGCAGCAGTGTCCTCTCAAAGCAAAGCTCAAAGGATCGTAGAAATCCTACAGTGTGGAAACAGGTCCTTCAGCCCATCACATCTGCACTGATCCTCCGAAGAGTAACCCAGTCAGATCCATTTTCCTATCTTCCACAAATTGTACACAGGCTCCCAAGGGTGGAATTCATCCTGAGTTCCTGGTGCCATGAGGCAACAGTGCTAAGCACTGAGTCACCGTGACGCCACTGAGTCAAAGTGAGGTTATGGTTGTGGGGGGTGGTGGAGGCAATTGCAGTCCAGCAGAAAACAAAAACAGCTCACCAACACTCCCACTGCACCCACTGTCAGAAGTGGCAGGAGGTTTAGTCCATGGGGTGACCCAAGGCAGAACACCGGTGGGATCTGATTGCTGAGAGCGTTGGTGCCCCCGCTGGTGCTTCCACAAGTTGCATGAAAACATGAATCACTTCCCACACTCGTGCCAGCTGAAGGGTCTCTCCCCGCTGTGGACACACTGGTGCTTCAACAGGGCGGAGGAGCGGGTAAAGCCCTTCCCGCACTCGGGGCAGGAAAATGGCTTCTCTCCAGTGTGGACGGATTGGTGGTTAAGCAGGGCTGAGGAATTGCTGAAGGCCTTCCTTCACTTAGGGCAACTGAACGACCTCTCCCCCATGTGGATCCACTCGTGGGCCAGCAGGTCAGAGGAAAGAGCAAAACCCTTCCTGCACTCGGGGCAGAAGGACGGCCCCTCCTCGGTGTGGATCCACTGGTGTCTCAGCAGGTGGGAAGAACTGCAGAAGGCCATCTTGCATTTGGGGCCAGAGAACTTACGTCCCTGGCGTGGGCCAACTGGTCCGTCAGCATTGCAGAGGAATCACTAAAGGCCTTCCCGTACTCAGGACAGCAGAAGGGCCTCTCCCCTCTGTTGACCCATAGGTGCTTCAGAACCCTTTCAAATTTCACATTATCCTTCTGATAGGAGGGAGGCGAGAATTGCACACAATATTCCAAAATTATTCCACAATATTCCAACGCCCTGTACAGCCACAACATAGCTTCCCAACTCCAACACTCAGTTAGAGGATTGGGAAAGTTTTCAAAACGCACAAAATAAAATAGGAAAGAATGGAAGGACAAACCGAATTTTTGAGAGTCAGCTTGGAAGCATCAATGAGAAATTGGCGGAATGGGTTTATTGGGTACCCTTTCTCCTTAAATACACTATATACGTCTTTCTCTTCTGCTCTTCGTAGTTTCTCTGTCCTGCAGTGTGTACTGGCTCGTTGAAATAATGTCCTGCTGCAGGTTCGTTTGTGGGTGTTGGGATGATTGCTTCTGTGATTAAGGACTTGGTTTGTGTGTGTTATTTTTCTGTCCACGCTAGTTTGAAGTTCCCCATTGACTGTTCGCTCTACTGTAACATCTAGGAATGGCACTTTGTTGCTGTTCTCCTCTTCTTCAAACCAGGAGCCCCCCTCAGGCCACTTGGAACACCAATATACAGACTAATCAAAGACCCCCACTGAAGACTAAAACACCAAGTCGAAGATTCGCACCATTCCAGTTACTCTATCCAAGAACTCTTGAACACCAAAGACACCAAGGTAGAAGAGGATGGAATAATGTTGTCCTTTGACATACAGCCATGTTCACATCCATTAACATAAACGTGGCCAAAGAAAAATGAAGACACTACTTGAAGAACCAAAGACACAAACACCAAACAGCACCAACTTCATCAGCAAAGATAACATTATCAAGCTCGTGGAGCTGTGCCTTACCATCCACTTCATATTCAGTAACAAATCCTACAAACAAATCAACGAAACACCCATGAAACCACCAGAATCAGGATTCCTAGCAGAAGCCATAATGCAGAGACTCGAACAAACAGCCCTTCCAACGATCCAATCCAAACTTTGGGTCCGCTACAGCGATGATACTTTTGTCATCATAAAATGAAACAAATTAGAGGAAACGTACAACACCATCAATAATATCCTGACTGTCATAAAATTCACAAAAGCGGAGAACAACAAGAAAGTGCTATTTCTAGATGTCACAGTAGAGCGAACAGTCAATGGTAAATTCAAATCAGCCTCTACAGGAAAACAACGCACGCGAACCAAGAACTTAACTACAGAAGCAAACATCCCTACACATACAAACAAATCTGCATCAGGATGCTATTTCAACGATCCACTACACACTGCAGCACCCAGGAACTATGAAGATCAATAAATAACTGTACAGCGCATTTAAGAAGAATTAGTAGCCAACAGACACGCAAAAAATTGGTTCCCTGACTGGGAATCGGACCCGGGCCGCAGCGGTGAGAGCGCCGAATCCTAACCACTAGACCACCAGGGACATATGCATGCTCTGTGCTAGCTCTACTGAGAATTGCTTCTCTGCCCGGGAATCGAACCCGTGCCGCGATGGTTCGAAGACTTTCACCTGTTCATCCACCAATGTAATTTTTTGCATCCATTGCTCCCGATGCGATCTCTACAACTTTGGGGAGACTGGAGAGTCAAGTCACATCTCCGGGACACCGGCACCAATCAACCCCATCGTCCTATGCCCAACATTTCAAACCCCCCCTCCCACTCTGCCAAGGACATACACGTCCTGGGCCTGCTTCACCGCCACCCCCTCCCCACACGACGCCTGGAGGAAGTACACCTCATCTTCCGCCTCAGAACACTTCAACCCCAGGGCATCAATGTGGACTTCACCTGTTTCCTCATTTCCCCTCCCCGCACCTTACTTCAGTTTTAAACTTCCAGCTCAACACTGACATCATGACCTATTCTGCTTGCCAAGCTCCCTTCCCACCTATCCGCTCCACTCTCCTCTCTGACCTATCACCTCCATACCCACCACCATTCACCTATTTTACTCTTTGCTACCTTCGCCCCAGCACACCCCCCATCCCCAATTTATCTCTCCAACCTGGAGGCGTCCTACCTCTACTCCTGATGAAGGGCCTTTGCCCGAAACTTCGATTTTCCTGCTCCTCGGAAGCTGCTTGACCTGTTGTGCTTTTCCAGCACCACTCTGATCTAAACTCTGGCTTCCAGCATCTCCAATCCTCAGTTTTGCCTACCCAATAAACCCAGAATGCCGATTTCTCATCAACAAATTGACACAAGCAGACACAACGTGTGCAGAATCCCTAGCCGCAATACCTTACATTAAATACATCTGTTAAATGATGTCCAGACAACTCAAACCCCTCAGCATCATGGTAGCCCACAAACCTACCAACACACTCGAACAGCGGCTAATGAACCTGAAATACCCGATACAAACAACCAGCAAACGAATGTTAATTACAAAATACCATGCAAGGAAATATATACATGAACTCTGCCGCACGGGTCTCTGTGGCAAGAAATGCTGGGATGAGAAAAGGAAGATATTTTCAGCCAAAAAGAATTGACACTGACTGGACAGCCATTTAAAATCACCCCTGTCAGCCCAGGATGGAAGACCCGAAGGAATAAACATTTTTCTTATTTCCTGAAGATTTACAAAGCTGAGACTGGGTTTTGGTGTTTGTTGGCTTTCCACTCCCAGGAGCCGAAGTGGTTGGGGCGGTGTGTTGGGGAAAGTGAAATGTGCCCCTGAGCAGCGTGTGGGCCTCTTTCAGCTTCCCCTCCTCTGACAACGCTATGACTTGACTTTGATGTTCTCAGGAACAGTCACTGACGCGACACAGTGAAAAGAGTCTCATTCCCGCAGATCGGGAATTCAAACCTTATGCCCGCTTCACGACAATGAGAAAGATTATTTGGGGTGTGTGAAGAAGCTGTGAGCTGCATTTCAAACAGGTAGCTGGAGTCAGATGCGTCATCCATTGCTGCCCCGGCCCTGTGCGGACCTGACACCGCCATGCTGCAGAGTTCTGATGTTAACACGGACATGCGCAGCAATGGGAACATTCACAAGGTGAACAGCCAAAGATACTCACCGTCACTGCTTCCCTTCCGTCGTACAACTTTGTGAAGCAGTATCTTTCACTGGCAAAAAAACACCTTTGTCCTCAGGTGCCTGCTTCATTTCGATCACGACTTCACGCCCCTCATTGTCCTCGTCTCATTTCCAAATACTTGACTCAATGCCTCAAAAGCAGCTCTGTGGATATCTGCTTGTACCACCCTGACAGGCAGTGGGTTGCAGATTCCCGACCAGTCCTAACATGAGTGAAATATCTTTCACCCTCCACTGATTTGAATCTGAAAGAAGAAACCGGGGAACAGTCTCCCTTTTTTTTTTGACGACATTTCTCATTTTGTAGTCGACAGGCTTCACACCTGCGTGGGGAAATCGCAGTTTTTAAATCCTTATGTTCAGCAGCACAAGAAAACTGTAGGTCAGCAATCGTATTTCGAGAGTGGTACTTCCAGCTCTGGTAGTCCTGTTGGGTCACCAGAGAGGGAGGGAGAGAAGATGTCACATCTAAAAAGCAAACCGAAAAGTTTTTGTTTGTTCCGTCAGTTGAGTGGGTTCTGCACTCAGATGAGACTGGATACTGATTTTAATGGATCAGAATTGAACACTACAATGGAACACATTACATTTCAAGAGTGTTGAAAGGGCAAATCAAACTGTAACCTTGGAGAGATATGCTTCCATTTCTAACCTTAGGGAATCCAAATGAGACATTTTTACTGATCACTCCATTTCAGAGTGCTGCTCTTTCATCAGGTGGTCGTGGACAATAAGATCATGATCACAGAATTTATAGCCAAAGGAGTCCACGGTCATGGAGCTGTCCTTCACTAAACAATTTTAGATTAAATCTTTCATATTTTAGAATGGGCTTCTGTTCTTTGGTACATTAATCCCAGAACTTGTTTTAAATTACCTTCAAGAACTTCATTTAAACGCAGAGCTTTTTGAACAACAATGCCAGTCTGACTCGATATTGGGACACAGACAGAATTCATACCTATTTTTAGAAAAGCTCTACATTTAAATAACTTTCTGAAATGGCTGATCTTTAACATCATGCTGATGACGTCCTTTTGTTCTTGGCCAATCTGGAGGAGTCCGTTCCTCGATTGATTCAAACAGTTAATTTATTTGGCAGTGTTTTGGGTTGCAGGATCAACTTTACAAAATCGGAAGGCATGCCGATGTGGGGGGAGAATTAGTGGAGGTGCCTGATCATATTTCAAGTAACAATATGTAGAAATACACAGAGAAGGTAAGTGAATGATACGAATAGAGACACACGTTTACTTACTTTGTCGAAACAGCAGAGTGAAGGTGGGCCGCATGGCGTCCGTCTGCGCTGTGACACATGCTGTGATTCAGAGTGAAATCACAGTTCGACCAACAGAATGTGGGAAGTGAGAAAAAAGTTTATATTTACACCGTCTCCATACGTCTGTGAAACAACATATTACACGACAGCAGTGGAGGTCTTTGACACCAGTCTCGAACGTGTCTCCTTGAGCAGCTTCTCAGATGGCAATGAACCGGTGAAGTTGAAACACATGACTTGCTGTTTTTGTCCATTTCCTGCAGTAAAGAAACCAACAGCCGTGTAACAAAAGACTTTCTGCAGGATTGCTGTGTCAAGACAAATTCTGAACACCAAACAGGCTGCACAAAAATGCACTCATATCAATTTACCTGAGGGAAGAGTCTCCGGTGTCCATTTCTCTCTGTCCCGACAGCGCAGAATCTTTCTATCTCTCCGTTAACAGGACCTTTGGAACAAGTTCAAAGTTGGCCATTTCCTACACATGCCTATAACTGACTTCTCCTGATTCACGTAATAGTGAGAGAGAGCAGAAGAGTGAATGGGCTCTGCCTTCCACCAGCACAGCTTGTAAGTAGAAACGAAATGGTTCAATTATCCACCAGTGGAGACAGCCTGGCTCCTTGGGACGGGACAAACAGCAGCTTCCTGAAAACAGACAGACAGAAAGAGAAGCGGATGGTCTTGAAACTCTTTGTTGCTTGTAATTCTGGGAGCAATGTACAATGTATTTCGTACTGAGCAATTCCCAGTTGCTTTTGGAGGCGAGCACTCACATGGTATTTGGCTCGTTGGTCTCGGGGTATGATGTGAGCTTTGGGTTTTCTCGCTTATACAGAAGTGTGGGAGGTGCCGGGCTCCAATCCCAGGAGAACCTTAATTTCTTAAATTGACCAAAGCAAAAATGCCGGGTCAGTTTTCTCAAAAAGCCGCTTCGTTAAATCAGATCGGACTGCCTGAATGAGGAATGGGACAGAGGTACCATTGCAGTGAACATGGCGAAGGGAAACACTTGCTCAAAGTGAAAACAAGTTTTGCAGAGTTTTTGCCCGCGCAATTCGAATGAATCCTCTACCTGTATTACGCTCAATCCTCAGGGTGTTACTTCAGGAAGCGGGGAAGTGAAGTCATTGCAGACAGCACTGAATTGGTTGAAATGAATGATGCCGTGCATGAGGAATGTCAGTCATGAAGGTAGATTGGAAAGTTGGGGCAGCTCTCTTTGGTGAACAGAGGGCTGAAACCTGGTCTGATTGAATTTTCCACGTCATGAGTCGAATTCTTCGAGGAGGTGACCAAGCATGTGGATGAGGGTAAAGCAGTGGATGTAGTGTACATGGATTTTAGTAAGGCATTTGATAATGTTCCCCATGGTAGGCTTATGCGGAAAGTCAGGAGGCATGGGATAGAGGGAAATTTGGCCAATTGGATAGAAAACTGGCTAACCGGTCGAAGTCAGAGAGTGGTGGTAGATGGTAAATATTCAGCATGGAGTCCAGTTACAAGTGGAGTTCCACAGGGATCAGTTCTGGGTCCTCTGCTGTTTGTAATTTTTATTAATGACTTAGATGATGGAGTCGAAGGGTGGGTCAGTAAATTTGCAGATGATACAAAGATAGGTGGAGTTGTGGACAGTGAGGAGGGCTGTTGTCGGCTGCAGAGGGACTTAGATATGATGCAGAGCTGGGCTGAGGAGTGGCAGATGGAGTTCAACCCTGCCAAGTGTGAGGTTGTCCATTTTGGAAGAACAAATAAGAATGCGGAATACAGGGTTAATGGTAGGGTTCTTGGTCAGGTGGAGGAACAGAGGGATCTTGGGGTCTATGTACATAGATCTTTGAAGGTTGCCACTCAGGTGGATAGAGTTTGTAAGAAGGCCTATGGAGTATTATCGTTCATTAGCAGAGGGATTGAATTCAAGAGTCGTGAAGTGATGTTGCAGCTGTACAGGACTTTGGTTAGGCCACATTTGGAGTACTGTGTGCAGGTCTGGTCGCCTCACTTCAGGAAAGATGTGGAAGCTTTGGAGAGGGTGCAGAGAAGATTTACCACGATGTTGCCTGGAATGGAGAGTGGGTCGTACGAGGATAGGTTGAGAGTTCTCGGCCTTTTCTCGTTGGAACGGCGAAGGATGAGGGGTGACTTGATAGAGGTTTATAAGATGATCAGAGGAATAGATAGAGTAGACAGTCAGTAAATTTTCCCCGGGTACAACAAAGTGTTACAAGGGGACATAAATTTAAGGTGAAGGGTGGAAGGTATAGGGGAGATGTCAGGGGTGGGTTCTTTACCCAGAGAGTGGTGGGGGCATGGAATGCGCTGCCCGTGGGAGTGGTAGAGTCAGATACATTGGCGACCTTTAAGCGGCATTTGGATAGGTACATGGATGGGTGATTAATCTAGGATAGAAGTTCGGCACAACATCGTGGGACGAAGGGCCTGTTCTGTGCTGTATTGTTCTATGTTCTATGTTCTATATTCTATGAGGGTTTTAGACAGAGGAAATAATGCAATGAAAATGCTCCCAGGCCGAAAAGGATCGAGAACGATTTGGCAGAGATTGAAAGTCATCAGGAAAATCAGCAAAAGTGACATTAGGAAGACCGTTTAAGCACAGGGAGTGGGGTCAGTAAGTTCCTGTATGACAGTGATCAAGAGTTAGATTCAATGGACACAAAAGGGAATTCGGTGGTCACGTTCAATGTAACAATGTGCAGATTTACGGGGAGAAGGCGACAGAATGAGATACTTATTTACATATTGTGTTGAGCCAGCAGAGCCCAGGGGGGTACATGGCCTCAGTCTGCGCTGTCACACATTTTGTGATTCTTAGTGAAATCAGAGTTGGACTAACAGAACGTGGAAAATTTGACAACGTGTATATTCTGCCCAACAGGATACTCCATCACAGCAATGAAGGTGTTTTGACAACATTATTGAAGGTACATGACACAATGCAGATTCAAAACCGAGCAATCCTTTGAATCACTGAGTAATTTGTTTAGTTATGCAGTTGAGGTGAGCGGAGTTACGCATTGGGAGCCACTCCAGTTGATAGGTCGAAGCCGTTTTCTCCTGTGTGATAGTCCCACCAGCACTCCAATTTGCTGTGCTTCCAGTTAGTAGATGCAGATTACTATCCCATACTGATACACGGGCCACGATGACCCAGCTGTGGTGATAAGATTGTGAAGGGCTGAGTGCTCTTCTCCTGTTCTCTGTCTGGCTGCTATGATCCGAATCATCAAACCTCTCTTCTCCGAGATAGGAATAAATTGGTGAAGGTGAAACACATCAGTTGCGGTGTGTTCCATGCGCAGGAGGCCCTGCAGTAATTCCCCACGCTGTTTCACACAGCAGCATCCTCTCGGTGAGTTTCACTTGGCAAAAAAAACGATTGAACCAAATCAGTGTCCGCCACTGGATTTTACTGACACTGTTTATAAAATTCAGGCTCACCGTTAATGTGGAGAGAGGCCGTCAGACTGTAGTTTCCGCTCCTTCTGTTGAATAAAGATAATTTTAATTGTGTCCAGTGAGAGGAAAGGACTTGCTGTTGGTGGGAAACATTTCTATCTGAACTCGCTGTCACTATCCTGATAGATTGAAACATAAAGCTGGGCGTCTCTGGATTATGTTGTAAAAATATCGGTGTTATGTTGTTCACACCGCGCTGTCACCAACTGAACGAAGCGGCTGCCCAAAGGGAGACGGCTGTGTTTGAATCCCGTGATGAACTGGGGGAGCTGAGCATTTACCCAAACAATGGGCACACCACCTCCCTGACACAGTGTTCACAAATCAAACTGACACCAAAGCTTCACATGTGTTCGAAAGTTTCCATAAAGAAGATTTGCCTCAACAGATATCCGGAATGAACGTGCTCCTTTCTTGATTTGAAATGTAAGAAGTCGACGTCAGTGAACCTGATGTGATTGGAATACGTAACCTTCTGATGTGGAGTCAGACGCGCTAACCTTGCGCCACAAGCTCACGGATGACGCAGGGCTTCTGTTCATGCTTAAGGAAAGTGATCGCACTACAATGATTTTACGTTATGAGTAACAGCGGAGATCAACAGTTTATGTCTGTTCTGTCTCTCCCCTCTCTCCTCCTGTCTGTCGAAACAATTTCCAACTCTACCTCAATAAAAAGGTGAAAGAATTGCGGATGCTGTATATCAGAAACAAAAAAAACAGGAGTTGCCGGTGCTCTTTCCACAGAACTGATGGTGATCGGGAAAACTTTGGTTTATATGCAGGAGATATTGTGGGAGGAAGGCGGATGCAGTAAATGATAGATCATGATAGAGCCCAAAGCGAGGGAAGAACTGTTGGACAGGAAAGGGAGTTGACAACGATGTGCGTGGGAGGGTGAATGGAGACTGTTTGTGGCTAAGAATAGGTAGTGTGCAAAGACAGACTACGTGATAACAAGGCTTGGTGTGTGTGGAAGGGACGAGGATACTATGGATTTCAGGCCCTAGAATTATTGAATTCGACATTGGGACCAGAGGGATGCCCAACCAGGGAGCCCAACCTCGTTTTGCGAAGGTGCTTTTTGAGAAAATTAAATAGGCACTTTCGCACAAGTCATGAAACGCGGGCTCGTCCGCGATTGGAACCAAGGATCTCTCGCACGTCTGCGTCGACGAAGACCCAAAGCGAGAATCATGCTGCTAGACCAACGAGCCCCCCGGTTGGCGCGCTGGCGCCCCTGCCCCCGCCCTACCTCTTGAACCAGTTGATATTGAACAGGCTGGGGCTGTTTTCTCTGGAACGTCGGAGGTTGAAGGGTGACTTTATGGAGGTTTACAAAAGTATGAGGGGCATGGATAGGATAAATAGGCAAAGTCTTTTCCCTGGGGTCGGGGAGTCAAGACCTCGAGGGCATAGGTTTAGGGTGAGACGGGAAAGATATAAAAGAGACCTAAGGGGCATCTTTTTCACGCAGGGGGTGGTGCGTGTATGGAATGAGCTGCCAGAGAAAGTGGCGGAGACTGGTACAATTGCAACATTTAAGAGGCGTTTGGATGGATATATGAATAGGAAGGGTTTGGAGATATATGGGCCGGGTGCTGGCAGGTGGGACTAGATTGGGGTAGGATATCTGGTCGGCATGGACGGGTTGGACCAAAGGGTCTGTTTCCATGCTGTACATCTCTATGACTGTATGAACAGCTGCTTCTCATTCTGTCTCTCTGCTGCCGTTTACCCGTCCCCAGGAACCGGGCCCTCTCTACTGGCAGAAAATTAAACTGTTTTCTTTCTAAACTTTTCTCTGACACCGGAGTGACCAGTGACAAGCATTGGCCTCCTCAACATAGGGTACAGAGAACAGAAGAAGACCCCGTAGACCTCCACGAGTGTGTCATCTCAACTCTGCATACTGGGCCTGTATATCAATGTGAAATATTTACGTCGAGGTTTTTTGGGAAGCAGATGAGAAGGCGAGGTGCACAACAGTGCGCCGTTCTACTGGAAAGCTGTTAAAGACGACATTGAGTGAATAGGGAAGATGGTTTCCCTTCTGGGTTATGCTCCCATCACGCACCGGCAGACATATCGCCGACAAGCAAATATCAACTCACAGTGGCATTTCCCCAACGGAGCATGAAGTATAAACTGGGTGTCTGCTTCGCAGAACATCTCGGTTCTGCCCGCAAAAAAAGGCCCTGAGCTTCTGCTTTCCTGCCACTTTAACACGCCACCCTGTTCCCGGGCCAACATCTCTGCCTCAGGCTTGCAGCATTGTTCTAGAAAAGCTCAGCTCCAGATGGAAGAACAACGCCTCATATTCCACTTCAAAACCCTACAGCCCTCCGGTCTTCAAGATCGACTTCCATGACTTTAGGGCCTGAAATCCCCCATGTCCTTGACCCCTACCACACACATACGAGCCCTTGTTATCACATAGTCTGCTATGACACACTACTTATTGTTAGCCACTAACGGTCTCCATTAACATTATTCACCCTCCCACACGGATCGTTATTCACTCCTTTGTCCCTCCTATTGTTCTCTCTCTGAGCTGGCGGGAAAGAGAGCAATGTACACTGGAGACTCTGAGCTAGCTGAAACTTGCTCAGTGTGAAATACATTCCCCTTTGCTCCAAGAATTGCAAGCAGCAAAGAGTTTCCAGAAAATCTGCTTGTCATTCTGTCCCCGGGATGCGGTTTCTGACATGCGGATCGTCTTGTCATTCACGTCGGAACCGGCGTGGCGAACTACTGCAGGGAAGGCACGAAACCACAAGGTATGCGTTTCAATTTTGTCAACTCATTGGCATCTCAGAGAAGTGGTTTTGCGATTCAGTTCATAGGAAACCGACGAAGAACAGGAGAAGACCACTCAGACCTCCAAAAGCACGCAACTTGAACGGTGTGAGTTTCGCGACAGCATCAGCCTGATAGGGGGCATTCAGACACTGAGGAAGTCGTTTGAAAGGCAAGATGCTGAACAGAGTACCTTCACAAGTGAAAGTCGCTCGAGGAGGTACTGAGCAATAGCAAAGGATGGTTTCGATTCATTGACCGCGGGGTTATAAGCCCAGCACGCTCCCGCTGCGCCAATCGGCACCAACGTGCCGTCTGGTTTTCCACAGGTCCCTTCAGCCTTTCGTCTGGCGCGTGGCATGCACGTTCGAGACTGATGTCAAAGATCTTCACTGCTGTCGTCTTATATGGTGTTGCACAGACGTATGGAGGCTGTGGAAATATAAACTTTTTCTAACTTCGCACATTCTCTTGTGATTTCACTCTGAATAGACGCCATGCGGCCCACCTTCGCTCTGCTGGGTCGACACAGTAAGTAAACGTGGGTCTCTATTCGTATCATTCTCTTGCCTTCTCCATGTAATTCTGCACATTGTTACTTTAAACAGGACCACCGAATTCCCGTTTGCGTCTAATGAATCTGCCTCTTTGTCAGTGTCAGTTAGGGATTCACTGACCCCAACCACTCCCTGTACGAAAGCATTCTTCCTAATGTCACTTTTGGTTCTTTTCCTCATTACTTTAAAACTCTGCCGAATCGTTGCCGATCCTTTCAGGCGTGGGAACATTTTGACGACATTACTTTCTCTGTCTAGACTTTGCATGACTTGAAAAGCTTCAATCGGGCCAGATTTCAAACTTCTGTACTCCGAAGAGAGCTGTCCCAAATTTCCAATCCACCCTCATCGCTGACATCCCTCAATCACAGCACCACTCGCGTCAACCAAATTAAACTGTTTTCTTTCTAAAGTTTTCTCTGACACCGGAGTGACCAGTGACAAGCATTGCCCTCCTCAACATAGGATACAGAGAACAGGAGACCCCTCAGAGGTTGTCACCTCAACTGTGCACATTGGGCCAGTATATCATTGTGAAATACTTATGTCGAAGCTTTTTTGGGAAGCAGATGAGAAGGCAAGGTGCAGAACAGAGCGCCGTTAGCCGGGAAAGCTGCTAAAGACGACCTTGCATGAATAGGAGAGAATGGTTTCTCTTTTGGGTTAACGGTCCAAACACGCACCCGTTGTGCCATTCTCCTGCATTGCTCGGCAGTTTTTCCAGAGAAGTATTCAGCTTTTCATCTGGCCTGTGGCAGGCACGTTTGAGAATGACGTCAGAAGATCTTCTCTGCTGTCGTGTCATATGCTGTTGTGCAGACATATCGTCGATGTGCAAAAATAAACTCTGTCTAAATTCCCACATTCTGTTTTTCGAACTGTTATATCGCTCAGAATCACAACTTTTCAAATCTCGCAATATTCAAACTTTAACAAAGTGCTCATAGAAATGATTAGTGAACACCTGGAAGAAATTCTTCCAAACTTACCTGGGGAATTTCGCTTTGAGCGGTCTTGAACTTTAAGTGGAAGGAAGCGAAGTTTGCCTCGAGGCTGTTTAATGTGGAGATGTGTTCTCCATGTAAACTGGTCGTAGTTGACCATCCCAGTGCTTCCCGATGCAGGGCTGCTTGACCCCCAGGGAGGTTTACTTGTAGCAACCGGAGTGAATCCAGAGAGGGAGCAGATTCTGCAAAGGTGCTCAAATACTTTCTATCTCCCTTTTAGGTATTTTCCTTGGGTATTCCCTCAGTTTGTCACGTATGCAGTTTGCACCCTGGAAAATGATTGCTTTTTCCCTCATGTTCACAATTAAAAGTGTAGTTTCTCATGGAACTGAGCCGCATTGAAAGGATTGTCATATTGATATATATATATGTACACGTATTTAGTTTAAGATTAGATTAGATTTGAATGAAGTTTTCCTCTAAACACACCTAAGCCTATCTGGCTGCATGAGGGATTTCAGGTTTCTGTGTGCAAGGTATCATGTGATCAGCAGGCATCTGGTTAACTGCAGGAACTGCCACCTATGTAATGTTCATTTCAGTGTACTGACAATGATCACTTATTTTGTGACTTTTTTTGCAGGAAGACGTGCGGAAAGAAATCTGAAAACAAATGATACATCAACTTCTGACAGAGCCACTTGATTCATTGGGACTTGAATATCAGCAGCCATTCCAATCAAGAAGACATGGTTGCTTTTGTTTGCTTGAGAGATTTTGGACACTGGTGAGACAGGAAGAATACTGAGACACCGAGTGAGGGAGATTCAGTGCGCTGACTGTGAAAAGTGCTTCACACCATTTACTCAGCTTGGGAGAATCAAAGTCTCATCCCTGACGGTGGGGATAGACTATGTCCCCGTTCTGATTGTAATTTCAAACCCAGGCCAACACATGGAAAGCTCCCCCAATGGGGAAACTGTGGAAATATGGGGACTGAGGGAAAGGATTCGCTTTTCCATCCGTGTTGGAAACCCACAGACGTATTCACAGCGGGGAGAGGCCATTCACCTGCTCGGTGTGCAGGAAGGGCTTCAGTCGGATCAGCCATCTGGAGACGCACGAGTGGATCCACAAGTGAGAGAAGCCATTCACGTGCCCCATGTACGGAAGGGGGTTCACTCAGTCAGCTGCACTGCTGACCCACCAGTGGGCCCAGACCGGAGAGAGGCCGTTCACCTGCTGTCAGTGCCGGAAGGACTTCACCTGCTCCTCCCACCTGTGGAAGCACCAGCGCGTTCACGTGCCATCGCAGGGGGGATGGAAGTAGCGATGGCCGAGCGCCGCTAACAACCCAGCTCTGGGGACTCTCAGGTTCGAATCCCGTCGCGGCAGATGGCAGAATTTGGATTCGGTCAGTAATCTGGACTTCAGAATCTAAGGATGAAACTGTTTTAAGAGGACAAAAACCCACCTGATTCACTCATGTCCTTTTCAGTGATGGAAACTGCCGTTGCGGGAAAGGATTCACTCAGTCGTCCCAGCTGCATGCTTTACCCGGCTGTACGAAGGATCCAGTTACAAAGGGACAACTTAACTGACCAATAATAAAGAAAGTGTGGTGGGAGGAGTGGGGGTGAGTGTGTGCACTTTGAGCTTGAGGGGCTATTTTTTAATAAAAGCTACTATTCGTACGCCTTGTGATGTGGAGATCTGACGCTGCAACAAAGTTGGGTTGCAGTAAAGGTTTCCTGAACTTACCACCAGGCTTAAACTCTCATTGAAAGCTGGGAGATCCAACAGCTTCTCATTTCTTTCAGCCACCAGCACCGCGTTTCCAATGTCGTGTCTCAGAAGGAACAGTGAATAAGTAGATGGTATTGTTCGAAATAGTAATTTTTTTAGGACTGCAGGTTTATTGTTTCATTGGCATTGCAAAGGTTACTGGCAACAGTGGGAGGTGCGGGCTGTATTCACTGGAAACAAAGTTTTAAAATGACACAAACACCAGGGTATAGTCCAACAGGTTTATTTGGAAGCACTAGGTTTTGGAGCGCTGTCCCTTCATCAGGTATCTGTTGAGTAGAATGGTAAGACACAGAATATATAGCAAAAGATTATAGTGTCATGCAACATAAATTACACATTGAAGAAATCTGTTAAGTCTTTCATGTTTTACCTTGGGTTGCAGATTTCGGTTCATTAATCTGTAAATGCCAGAACTTCTTTTAAGGAACACTCTCCAGTTAACTTAATGTTTTACAAAGAGAGGTGACACCTGAGTTCAGATAACGCATGAGAGCTGTGAGGGTAGAGTCTGTCTGTATCCCAGTCTTGAGTCAGACTTTTTCTATTTCCAAACATATAATCCTGCAAATGCAATTCACCCCACAGACTTCTATGTGTGAGTGCATTCATGAGACAGAGCGTCTGTGTGTGTGTGTGTGTGCATGCTGGGTAAAGTGTGTGTGTGATGGAGTATGATTGTGTGAGAAGGTGTGTGCATGGATGTGAGTGCGAGGGGTTTATCAATGTGTTTCTGAGAGAGAGCCTGTCGATCAGAGAGGGTCTGCACGACCGTGTGAGTACGTGTGCGTGTGTGTGTGTGTGTGTGTGTGTGTGTGTGTGTGTGTGAGAGAGAGAGAGAGACAGAGAGACAGAGAGACAGAGAGAGATATAGGGTTTATATGTATTGTGTAGTTGGGTCTCCTGTACTGAGACATGAATCCCAGGTTTCAGCTGAGGTCATTCTCGTGTGTTCCAACCTTGTTATCAGCCTCTGCTCGGCCACTACAAATGATTAAGCAGTTAAGCAGTGACACAACACACACTGGAGAGGGCAAGGTGAAGGGCTTATGTCTGATTCTCCTGCTCCTTGGATGCTGTCTGACCTGCTGTACTTTTTCAACACCACACTCTCGACTCTGATCTCCAGCATCTGCAGTTCTCACTTTCTCCTCAGAGAATAGGGCCCCTCAAAGATCAGAAAGGCGGCCTTTGTGTGGAGCCACAGAAAATGGGGAGATGCTAAATGCATATTTTGCATCAGCATTTACTGTGGAAAAGGATATCGAAGATATAGACTGAAGGGAAATAGATGGTGACACCTTGCAAAATGTCCAGATTACAGAGAAAGAAGTGCTGGATGTCTTGAAACGGTTAAAGATGGATAAATCCCCAGGACCTGATCAGGTGTAACCAAGAACACTGTGGGAAGCTAGAGAAGTGATTGCTGGGCCTCTTGCTGAGTTATTTGTATCATCGATAGTCACAGGTGAGGTGCCAGAAGACTGGAGGTTGGCAAATGTGGTGCCACTGTTTAAAAAGGGTGGTAAAGACAGTCCAGGGAACAATAGACCGTTGAGCCTGACCACGGTGGTGGCCAAGTTGTTGTAGGGAATCCTGAGGGGCAGGATGTACATGTATTTGCAAAGGCAAGGACTGATTCGGGATAGTCAACATGGCTTTGTGCATAGGAATTCATGCCTCAGAAATCTGATTGAGTTTTTTTGAAGAAGTAACAAAGAAGATTGATGAGGGCAGAGCAGTAGATGTGATCTATATGGACTTCAGTAAGGCATTCGACAAGGTTCCCCATGGGAGATTGATTAGCAAGGTTAGATCTCAGGGAGAACTAGCCATTTGGATACAGAACTGGCTCAAAGGTAGAAGGCAGAGGGTGGTGGTGGAGGGCTGTTTTTCCGGCTGGAGGCCTGTGACCAGTGGAGTGCCACAAGGATCAGTGCTAGGCCCTCTACCTTTTGTCATTTACATAAATGATTTGGATGCGAGCATAAAAGTTACTGTTAGTAAGTTTTCAGATGACACCAAAATTGGAGGTGTAGTGGACAGCAAAGAGGGTTACCTCAGATTACAACAGGATCTGGACCAGATGGGCCAAGGAGCTGAGAAGTGGCAGATGGAGTTTAATTCAGATAAATGTGAGGTGCTGCATTTTTGGAAAGCAAATCTTAGCAGGACTTATACAATTAATCATAAAGTCCGAGGGAGTGTTGCTGAACAAAGCGACCTTGGAGTGCAGGTAGATAGGATAGTGAAGAAGGCGTTTGGTATGCTTTCCTTTATTGGTCAGTGTATTGAGTACATCATTTGGGCGGTCATGTTGCGGCTGTACAGGACATGGATTAGGCCACGGTTGGAATATTGAGTGCAATTCTGGTCTCCTTCCTATCGGAAAGATGTTGTGAAACTTGAAAAGGTTCAGCAAAGATTTACAAGGGTGTTGCTAGTCTTGGAGGATCTGAGCTAGAGGGAGAGGCTGAACAGGCTGGGCCTGTTTTCTCTGGCGCATCAGAGGCTGAGGGGTGACCTTATAGAGGTTGACAAAATTATGAGGGGCATGGATAGAATAAATAGGCAAAGGTTTTTCTCTGGGATCGGGGAGTCCAGAACTAGAGGGCATAGGTTTAGGGTGAGAGGGGAAAGATAGAAATGAGACCGAAGGAGCAACTGAATCACGCAGAGGGTGGTACGTGTATGGAATGAGCTGCCAGAGGAAACGGTGGAGGCTGGTACAATTGCCACATTTAAGAGGCTTTTGGATGGCTATGTGAATAGGAAGGGTTTGGAATGATATGGGCTGGGTGCTGGCAGGTGGGACTAGATTGGGTTGTGATATCTGGTCGGCATGGATGGGTTGGACTAAAGGGTCTGTTTCCATGCTGGACATCTCTGTGACTCTATGATTTTGTCTGGCAGCTCAACTTTTGTCTATGTATTCCCCAGGGTGGAGGAAGTCCAAAACTAGAGGTGTTTAGGCTGAGAAGGAAAAGGTTTAAAAGGGACCGAACGGGTAACGTTTTCACGCAGAGACTGGCATGCGTTTGGAATAAGCTGCCAGAGGCATTGGTCGAGGCTGGTAGAATTACAACATTTAAAAGTCATCTGGATGGAGGTATGAATAGGAAGGGCTGAGAGAGATATGGGCCAAATGCTGACAAATGGATCACGAGGTTAATTTAGGAAATGTTGTCGGCGTGGACCGAAAGGTTTGTTTCTGTTCTCTGCAACACTATGACTGTATTTCTACATATTCTGAACCAATTTCACGAGACTAGGAATAGGCC